>NW_010531697.1:38177-42011 GCF_000687285.1 Phaethon lepturus | reverse complement strand
CGTCCCAGGTTATTATGGGGAGGCGGGGTGGGGGGGGCAGCCGAGCTGGAGGTGCTGAGCTCTGGTTCGTGATGGTTGGGTGCGTTTTGGCCTGGGCAGGAATCCATAGTCTTGGTGAGAGCTTCTAAACTCTTGTCACTCTTTAGTGTGCAAAGTGAACTGAGCGGCTGTTTTACTCTTAAACCAGGTGGCTGCAAGCTCCACCTAGCAAGAGTGGCTTTTTGGTTTTTGACCCAGGAGACTTGGTCCCTAACGCTGTGCTGTATCGGTGGAGTCAAGAGACAAGTCTTCTGAAAAACAAGATCTCTTTTTTTTTTTTAACCCTTCAGTATTCCCCAGCTGAAAACCAGTTAATGTTTGTTGGGGCTGATTTGGTGAGAGGCTAACCATGTGTGCTGGCAGCTGGAGTGTTGGTGAGGGGCTCCAGCTAGAGCTGTGCAAAGGGTGGGAGCTGTGTTTTCTGAGGAGTTTCAGAATACTGTTGCTTTGCTGCAGTTTCTCTCTACTGGAACAGTCTCCCTAAACCGATTAAAACCTTATTCTGCTTTGATAATGTGCTGAAACAAGCAGCTGTGATATTGCTTGTTTCCAAAGCTGCTTGGATGATAGCTTCAAAATGTTTTGTTCCAAAAAAAACCCAAAAAGTAGGTGCCTTGACAGGGAAGCTTCTTTAAAAACAGGAGTTTGGGCAAAAATGGTGTTCTGAAGTCAATGCTCCCCTGTAAAATAATGCCATTAAAATGCCTTCCAGGCTTTATTC
Source organism: Phaethon lepturus (assembly GCF_000687285.1). Lineage (NCBI taxonomy): Eukaryota > Metazoa > Chordata > Aves > Phaethontiformes > Phaethontidae > Phaethon > Phaethon lepturus. Next base: position 41,251 of record NW_010531697.1, on the reverse strand, counting down.
CAGCCAGGTGTGTTCAAGACCCTTTCCACACAGAGTAAACCCTGGGAGAGCTGCTTAAGCTCAGCTTTGCTGATGGTGAGAGCTGATACAGCCTAGCCTAAGCCTGTTTGGGATGAATTGGATGTGTGAGCTTGTTGCTTTGTTAGTGGTGTTCCTTGGTAGGAACAGTTACACCAATATCATGCTTTATATCAGTGTAGCTGACTTCAGCTTGTCAAGCAAAACATACCAGTAAAAAAGGACTTTTAGAGCTGCCTTTGATCAAAGTATGGAGCCATCTTAGCTTGATCATGTTGAGACTGACAGCAGCTTACATTTTGTCTCAGGATTCAAGGCCCTCTTGGCTGTAGCTGCAGTGCTGAGAACCCCTTCGTGCATCAGCATGGCTGCCCATGTGGGATTTCTAAGAAAGATGTAAAAAGCAAAGGCAGTGTTGTAGCTGAGGTGGATGAGCCTTGCCCGCTCCAGAGCATGCCCAGGAGCTAATGCACGTCTTGGCCGTACCGGCAGCTGAGCTGTGTTTAATGACTTCCCTAAGGATTAGGATATCCTAATCCTGCGCCAGTGCTGTTGTGATGCTGTGGGTTCTGCCTAGCCCTGGGACTTCATTATCTGTAGGCTTCCTACAGGTGTGTCTGCCTCGGGGCTGCAGAGGTGCCTTTGTTTCCACCTACCTTGGACACATTTGGTGGCTTTTGCTGCATGGGCTTATGTTGTTCCACCAACTGAGCTGCTGTGGGTTTGTTTCCTGTGGGTCTCTGGAGTGGGACCCCCAGCAGGTAAACTGCAGGCTGCAGCCATGGGGTTTGCTTGGGGCTGATGGGATGTGAACTTGAGACCTGACAGCTGCTGTGCTTCGGCTGCTGGCTTCTTGATGCAGAGCCAGCAAACAAAAATGCTCTACCATGGTGGTAAGGCTCATTGTGTTGTGTTTCTGTTACTGTGAGGGAGTGGAAACTTCTCCTTATTTCAAAGCAAGCCTGGTGCTCCCTTTCTCACTCTGTTTTGTTTGGTGTGCTAGAGGTGTCTGGAGCCTGATAGTGTCTTCCATGAGACCTCAGAGACCTCCTGAGGACACATCTTCATGCTTGGACAAGGGTTTAGCTGAGCCAGGATGTGATGGGCTGTACTCCTGTCTCAGATTCACCTTGCTGCGTCTTTGTGTGTGATGCTTCTGGGGTCTGTGTTCCAGATTTACCAGAATGATTTAACCTGAAGCCTTTAAATCTTCTGCTCTGTGGCCCTGCATGCCTACTGCAGGGAACTGAATTGCCTGCCTTTGTTTCTGATCTAGGAACAACCCTAGAAACTCCAAGCTCTTAAACAGACTGGGTGTTTTACCAGGCATCAGGAAGCAGTGTTTGACTCCTGATGACTTTAAATGACCTGTCAGCTGGATCACACTTCTGCTTTGACTTGTTCATCCACTGGCCATGCTGATAAAATGGTGCTCCCTCCTCTGGACTGGGACTGTGCACTGTAGCAGGCAGGAGCGGCTGAGAAAGGCTGTTGTTGGGTCACTGGTTATGTACCCTGGTGTTTGACAGAACAGTTCAGGTCATGGCTGAGGCCTATGGAAGAAGGACCCACCAGTGCTCCTGGACTTGTGCCTTGGTGAAAGCAGCAGGCATCACCAGCTCCAAGCCTGGGCTGTAGCTGCCGCTGCACGGAGGACTTCCAGAGAAGCCTGAGCAGGCAGTGTGTGTTTAACTATTGCAAAATCCTTCAAGATGGAGCACTGAAAGCTAATCCTAGCTGGGCTCAAGAGTGCTCCTTTGCTTATCTTGGCTTGGGGATGCAGGAGTCGAGCAGGTTCTGGAGGACGCAGCCTCAGGCATGGTATTTCCCTGTGCTGTGGTATTAACTCAGACTAAAGGATATGGGCGTATTCTCCAGCTACATGTTTGCAAACTCTTTCCGCTGGACCATCCAGGCTGCTGAGTGGTTTGGGCCCTGCGTGCTTTGGAGACCTGCAGAGCTCTCCTCAAAGGAGTATCTCTGGTTTAGGGACAGGAGGGTGAGCTTTAGCAGGGGAAGGTAGAGACATGAGTCCCTTCCTACGAGGGGTTGGATGCCAGCTCCTGTGTCTGGGATGCTTGCAGTATCTCTAGGATATCCCTGACAGTCTTAAGGTTAAAAGCTCTGTAAGTGGAAGGAATTTCTGTGGAAATACTTGGTGATGCTCTTGCTGTTTTCTGTTCTTGCTTGTAGCAGGACTGGTGCTGCCGGTTGTGGGAAGCATCAAATGGTAAATGAGCAGGAACGGGTCAGGCATTTGGTTTGCTGCTCGAGTTTATTTTTGTCTTGCTAGCACAGACTCCCAGGGAAAAGCTTTGCCTCCTGCTGTAAGTGGTTCTTTAGCAGTAACAGGAGTAGAATATGGAGTTTCACACTTGTGCCAAAGCAGCCTGATGCGGCATTTCTTTATTAAAGATGACTGGCAATACTTTCTTAAATTGAGCTTCTGTACTCCTCAGCTGCTTTTTATAAAGATGACTTAAGGCTTGCTCTGCCTGTTTGCTCTTGCCTGAAGCTCTCTTTCAGTCCTACCTGTTTTACTCTTGGCTTGTAAATGCTCTTGCATTGTGCCTGCCGAGTCCCAGGGCCTTATCTGGGGGTGGGCCAAAGAGCCTGGACCCCAGTGCCGAATAGGTGCTAATAGCCTTAAACGGGCTGAAATCCCCAATCAATTGTTCCGGTCCTGCCTGGAGGCAGTGTTGTGAGTTGACAGTTCAGTGGTTTATTCCTGCTGCTTCCAGGATAGGGCTTCCTTTGCTTTTCAGCTAAATGGTGGTGGTGGGGAAGCTTGCATATGTGGAGGAAAGTATCAGATCATGCGTTGTGGAGTAAAACTGCTCCTAACGACGGGGGAGTGTGTGTGTGTGTGTGCAAGTCCTGTGTATTCGGGCTGGGCTGAAGTTCCCATGTCCCTGTGAAATGCAGCTTAGAGCTGCCTTCTGCCACAGGCCATGTACTGGGAAGATCAACAAGGGATGATCTGGAAGTAAAACCAGCTCGGTGCTTCAGGCTTGCTAGTGGGTGAAGCAGGAGGAGAAATGTGGGGGAAGTCAGGG
>NW_010531697.1:25986-38153 GCF_000687285.1 Phaethon lepturus | reverse complement strand
GAATGCGTCCAAAAGGTAGATGTATTAAATGTCTCCTTGACAGGTACAAATGGCCCCAATTTAGAGCTACAGGCTTCTGTGTGTCTTGGAGTAGCAGGGGCTTGTTTGCCAGTCTTGCTGCAATTCAGTTCTTTGAATTTGGCTCTAACTCGATTTACTTAATGGCAAGGGTTCTGCTCCGGAGGCCAAGGCTGGCGAGGTTGTGCCTTCCTGCTCTTCTCTTTAATGTGTGTCTTGATAGCCATACTGTTTGCTCAGCATGTTCAGGAGCAGAGTTCTGCTGCAGTGGCTTTTGGGTGGCAGGAAGACCTGCCCTTGGTCCAAAAATGCTGGTTAGAGATTAAGTTTTAGTGGCTTCTAGATTGGCAGAGGCTTGAATGTTGTGCAGCTGCATCAAAACAAGCCTTGATGTGAAAGTGGCTTGTGAGCGGAGCTGGGGGAAGCAGTTGTTCTTGCTGGTTTTCTGGACCAGCACCAGAAAGCAGGAGGGATTTGATCTTTTTCATGTGGGGGAAGCTTTACAAGAGCTCTGGCTTGTGTAGGATGGCCCCAAAAGCTTTATGCTGGTAGATCAGTGTTATGCTAAAGCAGAGCTGGTTTGGGGTAACTTCCCAGTGTGGTCAGGAGCTGCTACCTAAAGGGAAGATCAGGATCCCTTTCCAAGGGAAGCATCAGGATTTGGGACTATTTTTGGGAAGCCATGTTTTTTCTGCAGGCCTTTTTTCTGAAGTGATTGTGTGGCTGCTGACCTGGGCCATTCCAAGACGTTGTTCAGAGCTCCCAAACATGGGTGGTAGTGAGCTGTGCTCTCTTCTGTTGTGCACAGGAGGACCTACTGTGGCTGCCTTGACTATGAACATCATCCCCCTTGTACCCCAGTGCCAGGAGGCTGATTCTGGAGAGAAGGCATGTGCTCCTTAATCAGAACTCTGCTTTGGTGTTATGTGCTGGAAGAAAGCAGCAGGGAGCTTGTGTTGGCAACCAAACTAGTTTGGGTGCTGTGGCTCTTAGTTAAAAGTTCATCCCAGCTGTTGTGAGTTGGTGCCTGTTTGTGGCTGGGGCAGTCCTGGTCTGATGTGCTGTGCTGACCTGTTTGCTTAACTGTTTCTTTAATGCCAAGAATTGTGCTTGAGTGTTGCTAAGACCTGGAGCTAAAGCTAATATGAGTATTGGAGGCAATCCAGACTTTCCCCAATGTGTTGAAAGCTGGGTGGTGAGTAGTAGCCAGCTTGACACTAATGCTTGTTCTTTTTACCAGAAAGAAGATACTGGGAGGAGTGTAAAAGACTGCTGGGATTGCCCAGATGCCCCTGCACTTTCCACTTGCAGCAATGCAGATATATTCCGCCGAATAAATGCCATGTTGGACAATTCTTTGGATTTCAGTGGAGTCTGCACCACGCCTGTCACAAAAAGCAAAAGTGACATCCTGCCAGGTGATGCATTTGGCTGGGTGGGAGGCGAGCTTGAGGATCTGGGGCTGGTGGAAGGGGCGAGTTGCTTGGTGGGACCTAGCAAACATGTGGTGGTGCTTCTCGGTGGCGTGGTGGTTGTCACGTGCTTGTGAGCAGAGATGCTTGGAGTTGGGGTTAATGCTGTTTTGGTACCTGGGGCTTCATTTGTGTGCCTGAAATGGATAATCCAAGTATTCCCTGGCAGTGCAGAGGTGCCCGGGAAGGTTTGCTTATGCTCCCTGTGGTGCCGTGGATCATCGTGTGGGCAGGACGTGAGCTCTCGCTGCCTGACCTGCCAACTTCAGGCATAGATAGTTCCAGCAGACTCCTTTACAGTCTGCCTCTCCTAGAGACAGGATTAATCTGTTAGTGGTTACTATGGCTGATCTGCTGCATATGTTAAAAATGCAAAAGAATTTTCAATAACTGTGTTGGCTACAGGTCATTTAATTGTGTATTTAAGAGCACACCGAAGCAGTAAGTGTAGGTGAAGACTTTCTTGCAACGCAAGCTTGGGATTTGGAAATCGGTGCTGCAAGTTTTGCTTCCTGCAGGCTGAGGGGAGTGGGCATATTCTGCTGTCTTGCACTCAGTCTGCCTCAAAACAGAAGGCTCCATGCCAAAGCAAAGAGTGTTGGGTCCAATCTTATTTTTATGTAAGTGAAGGATGTGCTTTTGTCCCTTTACAGTAGGCAAGATCTGCCAGTGAATGTACCTGCCCAGTGCCTGATGTTCCTCTTGCCAGCGCGCTTCTGTGCAGTGGTACTTGTGCCAAGGATTTGGGAACTTGAAAGAGATTGCTGTTGCTCCTCCAGCCTCTGAATTATAGGGTCAATAAACACTTTGGCTGCTATTGGAAACAAACTGACCCTCTGGACTTGTCCCAAAACAAAGTGGGGAAGTAAAATGGAAAAACCTCACCTGCTGGTGACCTTGCAGGCTGCTGTAGGTGGAGAAGCTTTCCTTGCAGTCACTTGGAGACAGGGTTGTCTTGTGCTCATGGATAATCTGATGAGTTTTAATCAAATGGGTGTAAAAAAAATAAAGCTGCACACAGGTGTCTGGGCATCCTGTGGGTCAGTCTGACGCTTGCGCAGTGCAAAGTTTTTCTGGACTAGCAAAATGACTGCTACCAGATGACTTCCAGTGCAGCTTAATCTCCCTGGGTATTTGAAGGGCTTAGCACTGTGGACCAGGGGCTGATCTGGCCATGTGATCCTGTGCTGGCGCTGCAGAAATACCAGAGGAAGTGAATTGTTCGCTTCGAGGTATGGATCTATAGCCAGCATTGCTTGAAATGTGCCTAGTAAAACAGTATTGGAGGATATGCTGGCTACTCCTGAGCAGTTGCATAGTGAATATTAACTAATTCAGGTCAGTGGTGTGGGTAGTGGTGCATTTTTAGAGATTTGCTGTTGTACTGAGCTGTTTAGACATTTTTTTTGTCCCTTAGAACAGTGGTAGTCTGTTGTATCTGATCTTGGTGCAGTGGAAGTGTAAAGGAGAAATAAACTTAAGTATTGTCCTTCATTTCCTTACATTGAGTTCATGAAGGAGTTTTTTTCTGGCTGCCTTGTTGAAATCTCAGGTGTAGCCCTTCATAGTCTGTTTATAATTTGAAATGGGGATGTTTCCTAATTAAGTTTCAGCTTACTTGCCAAAGTTAACCTAGTTGATAAAGGAACTATACCTGCCCACTAGAGCAGATTCACCCTATGAAGATATGGATTAGGTCTGAGTTTAGGTCTGGGCTTAGAGCTGGCACATCAATTTTAACTTGCAGTACTGCCTTTAAACTTCTAAAGCTCTTCTCTGAGGGACTGGGGTGTTCACCTGGCAATGAAATGAACCTGCTTACTGGCCTGCTGCATGTAAATCTCTGCTTGGTCTGTCAGTCCCTGCCGTATTTCTTATGGATGTCCGGAGCAGAGGGTTTTGCCTGGTGTGGAGATACTGAGAAGTGGTGCCTTGATTGGAAACTGGGTGACTTTCCCTTCAGTGGTGTTAAACTGTGCTTGTTTCAGGCTGTTGTTGAGTAATTTCTATGGAGGTCCTCTGGTAGGACAAGTGTGGTGGGACTTGCATGTTAGAAAAAGGGAGGCTTCTTCCAGTGAACACTATTTCTGCTGCAGGACCACCACAGCTGTGCTTTTTGGGACATCCTAAGCAGTTTTTCTTGTTCCTGACATAGCAGTTGAGGCCAGTCTCACAATTATGTGCTGGCTGCTGGCACAGCCACTTGTGCAGTGTGGGGACCGGTGTGGGGACCCTGCTCAGCATTAGGTAACATGACAGGAGGCTTTTAGCTTGTATCAAATCCCTTGTGCAGTGGCACAAAATGCTTGCGGTGGCAGGAAGAAAGAGGCTTGCTTACTTCCCAAGGGATGTTGGGCACTGCTCAGCCAGGGCTAGAGAAGTGGCTGCCTTGGGTGCCCTCACTCTTTAGGCTAATGGAAATGTGTGATCTTTTTCAGAAGGTGCCTCTGGGCTGTACAAGAGACTGAATAGAGTACAACCTGAGCTACCCCGGCTGGGCAGCAGTTATCAGCTGTAAATATGTGGATGAGTCAGCATCTGCCAGTGCATCGGCAGTTCAGAGCTATTAGTCTGCTTGCAGTCCTGGCCTTGTTTCGTTAGTGTCAGTCAGGACCTCTTGGTAGGTAACGAGGGCCTGAATGCAGCAGTTCTGCAAGCTTTCCTCTGTCTCTGGGTCAGAAAAGTGCATGAGCTGCTTCTGTTTAATGTGAATGATGCTAATGAGCATCTTCCATGAAAATGTTGGTGCTGTCAGCAAGGACAGCTGCAATCTGCATGTGGGGAGGTGCTTCAGCCCTTGGACCCTGGCCTAGAGGTTGTGGCAGTCTTTTGCTGAAATTCATCCCCCTGATGGCTGTAAGGCTGAGCAGCTGATTGCTAAAATTCAGAATATAACTCTGCTAACAGCCCCCTATGCTGGGCAGATGGTTTAGAGCCTGAAGCAGGCTGTTGGAGCTGTTTGCCATGCCTTTGAGTGAAGAACATGCTCTGCAGGCTCAGCATCTTGCCTACAGTGAGCCTGGCTTCTGGGTAGGTGACTGATGGAGCAGAGACCCTTGATCTCATGTGGTGTCTTGTTAAATCACTTCTGAAGAATTCATGAGCCTCTGGTGCTTTTACTCAGTGCAGGGACAGCTTATGTATTGTAGCTGGGCTGTATTGTCATGAAACTGGTAGCTTGGGCAGTCTTAATGAGCCTGGAGATCCTCTCTTAAAGGTAGTAGCTGTAGCAGGTGAAAGCCCTGTCTTTTTACAACTTAAACTTTGGTGGGAGAGCATGGGGGAGATATTTTATTCCAGCAGGGGAAATGCTTGTACTTTAGTCTATTCACAGTCCCTCAAGCTTTCAGTTGTCTTCCTCAGGTCAAACTAAATTTATCCTGGATTGGACTTGTGTGTAAGAAGCCCCTTTCAGCATTAAGAGGATTACACGTGGTGGAGAAGGGATGGCAGAAATTCATGACCTTTCACTAATGCTATTGGGGAAACACGTGTGGAGACACCTTACTCGGTGTGGTGAGGTGCACAGCAAGACGGTGTGGAGGAGAGATCAGTGCAGTAGCAGTCTGAGCAATGTGAGAGAACAAGCTTATTCAGCAGTCCTGGATCCGACGCAGCTGGAGACTTATCCAGATCTGGGCAGAGCTGCGTGGCAGAAGGGACTGCCGCTGGAGATTTAGCTTGCCATACCTAATGTTAAATCTCTGTAAAGATCAGTTTGCAGTTAATGATAATCCTTGGTGAACTTAGTTGCCTTGTCAAAATGATGCAAATCATCAGGCCCAGCCTGACCACCACTGCAGTGGTTCATGGGTGCTTGCTCCAGGAGTTTCCCAAGCCTGGGCTTAGGTTGCTAGCCCAAACCCAAGGGTACAGTGCAGCAGTGTGGTGAAAGCTGTAATTGTAGAACCTGTCTGGTAACTTCTGGGACAAGGTTGCATGGTGCTTCAAAACACCTGCCTTTCAGGCTGATTCAGTCCTCTCTGCAGAAAGGCACAACTTCCTCAGCAAGGTTGTGTGTAGTGTGGACGTTAACCTTTCAGTGTGGTGGTGGAGAAAATGTGCCTGTGACCAGAGGCAGGAGTCAACATCTCCCACCAGCTCAACTCCTGCCAGTGCTGCTGGAGTGCAGCCTGTCCTTGAGCAACTGTTCCACAGGAAATGTGGTTCTCTCCCAAATTTAAAGCTGATCTGCATGTTCATTGCTAATCTGAATAAGAATGTGAGTAAAGTCAACCTCTTAAGGTAGCAGCTGGTCTGCTTGCCAGGCTTTAAAGCTGGGCCTTGCTGGGTGGAAGGTGCTGCTACCAGATTTTTTTTAAAAAAACACCCCTAAACCAGCTTTTGAAATCAGCCTGTTCTATAGGCACAACTTCCAGCTTAATTAAGTAGAACAGTGAGTAAAGCTCCCTTTTCAGCCTTTGCATGCCCATTTACTCAGCTGGTTAAGCTGACTGGCTTCAACTGAAAGCAATGCTGGCTTAAAACAAATGGATTTAAAAGGGTTGCAGGTACCCCAAATGTACCAGCAGCATTGATTGCCCTTTCATTAAGCTCTGCTCATTTAACTGAGACAAAGCAGCCATTATTTTGCTGTAAGTTGACAGTCCATTGTGTGAAGAAATGGGAGATGCTTAAATGACTTCCTGTGGATGGGAGTGGCTTAAGGTGCCAAGTTCAGTGTGAAGGCTCTTGGTTGTGGCCTGTCAGGTCCTAATGATTTTCAGTGGCTGCTTTATTTAAGGAAAACTGAAGGACAAATGCAAACCCAGGCTAGCTGATGACTAAATGGGCTTCCTGTTTGCTCTCAATTGCAGTCAATTAATGACCTATCACTTGTTTAGCCAACCAAAAAGTCCTCTCTGGTACTATAATGTAAATTCCTCTGCTCTTCACTGCCCTGCAGCTGTGAGGAAATGTGCCAGACAGTGCTGGATGCAGCTGACCTGATGTGTGTGGCCTTGAGTGAGGGGACAAAAGTGTTGTAAGATGCAGAGCGCCAAAATGCAGTACTGCTTGCCTGGAGTTTGTGGGGTTAACAGGGTGCCAAAGGCAGAGCAAGGCTGTTAGCTGGAGCTCACCTGGAGCTGGCAGCTGAGAACAATTCTGCTTGCCCAAATAAATGCTGTATGCCTGGTACACACATCCAGAATAGTGAAATTCAACACCTGTGTGCCCCAGAAGTGCCTTTGATTTTTGGCCTTTATATTGCAAGTGTCACATTAACAGGTCTTTGCCTACATGGACACAATGCAATTCTGTACTGGAAAGTAGCTTTAGTAAATGGGTTTCTTCATCAGATCAGCAAATGGAAGCAGATCAGTGGATGCTCTTCTGCAGAGAGCAGGGACTTGGCCTGGAGTTGTTGTATTCTGCAGCTGTTACAAATTGGATGGTGTTGCTGAAGATCCAGAAGGTCCCCTGATGTAATGTGCTCTGTCATTCAGGTTTTGGTGCAGTAATCCTGTGACTGTTCCTCACTGTTTCTCTTGGAAGAGGTAGGTAAAGCAGTAAGGTGAAGTTGTGGTGCCCTCTTAGTTTCTTAAGTAGTTGCTTGCCAGTTGTTCAAGTGTTTGTGGCTAAGGGAGTAAGGCAGACTCCTTGCTGTGGCTGTGAAACAGGTCATGCAGCAGCAAATGTCTCCACTTAAGGAAATTTTTCAGATTACAGGGAAGATGCTTAGTTGCATATCTGGAAAATCTCTTGTAACTAGTAGGTTTGTGCCTAATGAGAGCTTTCCTAAGCCCCTGATGATCCCCAGTGTTTCTTAGGAATACAATTATCTCATCCTCTAAAAGCTTTTGCTCAAGATTTGTCTTGTGCTAAAACATACTGGAAGCTTAATTTTCAGGGATGCAATCAATTCCCAGCCTTTACAACTGGAGGTGTAAAGAGGTGTGAATGGCAAAGCAATGCTCCTTTTGTGGGCTGCCTTCCCATTTGGGATCCCAAGGCTGCGGAAATGCTCACCTTGCCTCTTGCTTCTCTGGATTTGGTTTGGAAGTTCAGCCTTGGTCAGAGCTCTAGTCCACAAGGTAGCTGTGCACAAAATGTATTGTAGCTGAGTCCAGTTCTTGTGAGCGAACAGAGCTTACAGCTGAGTTATGCTTATCCTTCCCCTGTCCTGTATGCTCAGGGGCCTCATTCCTGGAGGGGCTTCCTCTGTATTCATGCTCTGTTAGAAAAGAGCATGCAAGACCTCTTTGTGGCCATGGAGGTGGTAGGAGTGGGATCTAGCTTGTTTGGTTCATGCTTGCTTAACTGTTTGCCTTTCTCTAGATTTTTCTCTTAAGATAAAACCCATGAGCTGGATTTTTAGCTGCCTTTTCAAGTGGCCTAGGTCTGGAAGGCTCAAACATCTGAACATTGTTGTGCTTGGTTGAAGCATTGCCTTTCAAGACTCCATCTGATGGCACACAGATGCTCAGCTCTCCCCATGCTACCTTAACCTACCTGCCGCAAACTGCCTGTGGGTCGCAGCTCCTGGTGCCAGTCCCTGCTTGTCCTCTGTATGCAGGCTTAGGCTGTAATTTTCTAAATATTTTCCTGTTTCAAATGCCTGGTCGGTGCAGCCATACTGCATACCAGATCAGGGGAATGAGCTAGGCTAAAACTAACTCCTGGTGGCTTGGTTTTAACTAGATCGGTTCCCCAGCCCGGGTTCCTGTGTGGAAACTCATCTGCCTAAACTGGTGTAAGTAGGGAGGGAGTGCTGGGGTGGGGACAAGTGGCTGGGGCTGCAGCTTGCGTAAGCCAGCTGGGCTGGTAGGGTTTAACTGTAGGTGAAGAGCTGAACTGTGTGGAGAGCTTAGCTTTTAAGAAGCCTTTGAAATGTCTTAAATGCAATGCTAACATTTGAAGTCTGAAAAATGCAGCTTTCCATCTGGGAGGTGGTGTGGAAAGCTGTCCAGCCTGTGCTGCGGTGCACCCTGGCTCCAGGGATCTTCTGGACAGACAGGAGGACGTCATCCAGGAGAGCCGCCTGTGCCGGGACCTGCATGGGAGCATTTTACTAAGGACTTGCTTCTCGTGATGCTGCTGAAACCAAACCTAACCGGCTCGGGAGGCGGGAGCTCGGTCTCTCCCGGATGCTCGGGCACAAGCCCAGCGCAGTGCGGCTCCCTCTGCCAGGATGGTTGGCTTCCAGTGGCAACTCCAGGGAAAGATCCAGGTTGGAAAGACTTGTGCTGGTTCTTGGGGCTTGGAAAAGTCTGCAGCGAAGCATTTGGGCTGGGTTGGGCTGTGTCAGGCTGCAAAGTGAAACGATTTAATATTTGGTAGATCTTTACTTACAAATAACTTGAGGTTGTGACTCTTCAGACTGAATTTTTGTAGGAAATTAATTCTTCCTGCCCCAGTATCCTATTAGTTTTGTCTGCCATCAACAATTGATTGCTTTGTAACAAATTTCCAGGCTCTGAATTTGAAAATAACTATTCCAGAAATCCATTTGAATTCTATTTTTTAAGTCAGTGTTTTTGCTTGATGACCTATATCCACCTTTCAGTGTGGCTGGGAGTGTTAAAGGGGAAGCAGGCTTGTGCTGGCTCTTTGCTTTGGATGGGAAAAGGTCTAATTAAAAAATGCTGGTTATCTAAGCAAATTCTACTCTGTGCTTCAGCAGTTATACCCGTAACTGAATTGCAGGGAGCTTGTCTTTAATGTAGATTGAAGCCATCGGAGGGGAACATAGATCTCTTGAACTTGAGTCTGATTGGGTTCAATGAAATGGAGGAGCTTATTTCCCGAAAAATGTAGATAGCTAGGGAAAATGTGGCTGGATGCTGTGGAGTGAATGCTTCCTGTTGCTGATGAATTTGTTCCCTGTTTTCCTTATTTCTTCAGTGATGGGTTTCATCCAAGATGTTGGGTCAGGGACTCTGGGCGGGACTTGATCAGTGCTGTCTGTTGGTATTCTGTGTCCATGCTTCCCAGAAGAGGAAGCTTGATGGGAATTAATCTTGAAGATGGCATAAAACCTAGCAAGATCCTGGTCCCCAAAGGGAAGGTAGTCTCCTACTGCCAGGGATCTGGGCTAGAGTACAGTGCTTCCGTGTTTTCATAAATGCGGAAATGTTACATATTCATATGGGCAAGTTATGGTTGCTGTGGGAACTGAGATGTCTGAGCAATGTGCCTTTATCCTCTCTTCCCTACAGCTGCATTATAAATGTTTTTTAGGGCTTGTCCAAAACAAGCAATCTGAAAACTATTCTGGAAGAATTAATGCAGTGAAATACCCTGCTGAAGATGCAGTGTGAATCTTTTGGAGGAATATTTGATGCTGTTACAGGTGCTTGATAGTAATGTGACTGAATTGGCACTACAGCTTGTACTTGTACTAGTAGGGGAGTAGAAGGGGGAGAAAAAGCCCTGGTGGAAGCTATCCTGGTGAAGTGCTCTGGAGGAGGCTGCAGCTGGCAAGGGGGAAGGCAGTGTGTTGCCAGCAGGTATGGTTTTGGCTGGTCTCCTCCCAACAGCAGTGCTTCAGCCTCCTCCCTGTGATCTGAGAATGCTGTTGCTCCCCAAACTGCTGTGGGGTGAAGGTGAGGGTTGCACCTCCGGTGGCAGCAGCGGTCTGCATCTTGTGCCCAACTGCTGCCGGGCCTTGCCTGGGCTTTGCTAGGTCATGGGCAACCGAGTAGCACGGGATGTGGCCATGGATGTGGAAAAGGAGGCCAGGAACGCCGTCAGGCTGTCTGGGATGGCCGGGGCTGCACGTGAGGGATAACGTGACAGGCTGGAGTCGCTGCAGCGCCCTGCTGAAGAGCCGGAGCGGTGTGTGTGAGGTGTACATCTGATGGCACAGTGGGAGGGTGTGGGAGCAGGGGGAGGAGGAGACAGCTGCTGCTGCTTGGTAGCTGGCTTATAAATGCCCTCTGACTCAGATTTCAGGTAACACAGCTGAGCATCTTGTGGTTTCATCAGCCCCCAGATCCTCGCATTAAACTGGAATTCTCAGACTATGAACCTGCTGCATTTCCTTAGGCTGTTGGCACAGGCTTAAACTGAGGCAAGAATCCGGTGTCTCCAGTACCGTAGGCTTGTGAACACCCCGCAGGGAAGGGGAGGGTTGGGAAAGGGGAGGGGGGGACGACCAGGCAGGCGGAAGGTAAACAGGCCATGAAAAATTCCTGATGTGAAATGGGTCCTGCGCTCTGGCCGGTCCTCTTCTCCCTGTACCAGCGTGATGTGCCTGCTCGGGCTAGACCCGGGATAATGGGGCTTCTCTTCGGGTAGTGGGGGGTTGAAGGTTATACTTGTTACTCAGTGGTAAACAATGCAGAGTCAGTGAGGCACAGTGGCCAAGTTGAACCAAATAGATTATGCTAGCAGAATTGCGAAGCTTTGCATTGGGCTCTGAATTGGAGCCAGCAGCTGGAGTCTGTCCAGGACTAAAGTGTTTTTGGGTTTTGTGGGTGGAGGGAGGCGGGGACAGGAGAGCTGGGTAGCACTAAAACTAACTGTCTGCTCTGTCGCTGCTGCTGCTGTCGTCGTTGCTGGGGGGATCGCTGCCTCGAGCCTGTCGTCTGCTGTGCCGTATTGTGGAGCCCTGCTTTTGTGCTGCCTGCCTCCCTTGATTTACTGGAGCTGCACCTCTCTCCTTCTGCCTGCTGTCTTGTCTTTCGGGGGAAATCTTATCCTTCTTACCTTATTTTGTAAGAGCTGATGCAGTTCCCTTGCATGGCTGAGTGACGTCACTGTCAGCACAGTAAGCATCAGCAGCCTGGTCACATGCTGACCCAGTCAGTAATGCAGACGGGATAGGAAGGTGGAGGGGCTGAGGGGGGTGGGGGGCTGGTTTCTGGACATATGGTAGCCCTCCCTTTTGGGGTGCAACTGCTAGTTGCAGAAGCCGTGGCTTCAGAGCGGCACGAGACCTGGCTCGGGGCTTAACGCTTTGGAAAACTCCTTTCTTTAAAAAGAAAAAAGCAGCCCTGAACTCTCAAGCTTCTGTTTGTTCTCAATCTGAGCAGACTTCCAGGACTCTGAAGAAGCAGTGTCAAGCAGGATGCTTTTCCCCACATCCACGCAAGAGTCTTCCCGTGGCCTCCCAGACACCAATGATCTGTGCCTTGGCCTGCAGTCCCTCAACCTGACAGGGTGGGACAGACCCTGGAGCACCCAGGACTCTGACGCTGCAGCGCAAACCAGCACACAGTCCGGTGAGTCTGCTGACACACGCAGCAACAGTTGTTGGATTCTTTTTATTTTTGGCTGTTTTAAAGCTAACACGGTGAGATTTGCTTGTGTAACGAGGTGCTGGCAGTTAATGATGGGGGCTTCTGACCCGTAATGCTTGTGTAATGTGGCTGTTTAGTTGGGGAGGCTGTGGCTGGCTGTGCCACAGCCCCCTCTGCTCTGCTGTCAGTTCACTGCAGACAAGAAGTGCCCAGGCTTATGTTTTTCTCGGTGCTGTAATGCTGGTGGAGGAATAACCTCGCTGAGAGACTAGGAGAAATCCTCTCCCGGTGTTTGGAGGGAGTGGGTGGGGGGTGTGGTGTCAGGAGGCTGAACACGCCGGGTGGGAGTGAGGCTGAACTTCACTCCGGCAGCCCGAGAAAATCCCCGGTGGCAGGTAGCTCTGCAGGCAGGGGTGCGTGTGCTGGCGGGGGTACCCCTCCTGCCCAACCGCAAAAGTCCAGGCAGCACCACTCGCTCCTACGCTACAGCAGC
>NW_010531697.1:25752-25970 GCF_000687285.1 Phaethon lepturus | reverse complement strand
TGGTACGCGCAGCCGGCACCCGACTAACAACTTCAGCCGGCAGCTTGCAGGCTGGGTGGGAGACTTGGAGGGATTCTTCTCCACTCCCACGTTCAACTAGAAATAGCGGTCTTGCTCCTAGCAGTGGGTTGGAGATGCAGTGGAATGGCTTCTTGCTTTAACTCTTTTGGTCCAGCGCAAACCTACGTGATCGGCAGGGGGGGGGCTTTGCGCCCACC
>NW_010531697.1:8107-25742 GCF_000687285.1 Phaethon lepturus | reverse complement strand
CACGCGCTGCTGGCTGGTTTGCCCTTCCCCCTCAATTCTCTCCAGTCTGGCTTTGCAGCTGGGATCAGATGGGGAGTTTTTGGGGTGCTGGGTGCTTCCCCCAGAGTGATGCAGGGTTCAGTTACCTCTTCCAGAAACACCAGCTTTCTCTGCAGGAGGAGAAAGGGGTGCGGTGTGCGCAAACTTAATGCATCTTTGCGGCCTGCTGACAGAGCAGGGGGTTAAAACAGGGGGAAGAGTTTACTTCCCAGTCTTTAAGGGGGGGTTTTGCAAATGATGGTGTGTTCGTTCAAGTATTAGTCCATGGAAAGATCTAGTGCTTTGGCAGAGTTTGTACAAGTTCAGCCTGGTTGCTACAGAAACTCATCCCTTTATAGCAGCACGCTGCTGCTTTGTTAAAAGGGTAGTGCATCTCTGCGCAGACTTGGGTGACACAGGAGGCCCCAGGCGTGAAGTTGGTGCTGACAGGAATGTAGATAGCTTCTGGGGTGGCCTGGGCAGTGTGCTTTGCCCATGTAGATGTTTGTGGGGAGGGGGGGGCAAGGGTGTGCTATCGACCACTTCTGATGTCCAGGGGATGCTGCTCTCGGGATAGGAGGAGCTTCTGGGACATAGCCCTGAATTGCTGCATGGGTTGTAAAACAAAAATCACTTGTAGGGTAGTGAAGTTTGAAATGACAGCTTCATCAGCGCAGCGTACTCAACTTTCTACATCTAATTTTTGCAAGATGTAGCGTGCAGGCTTGCGTGTCAGCCCTAGCACAGGCACTTAGGGCCTGCTTGCAGTCAGGCTGTGGTAGCTTTATTAAGCCTTGCATGTGGTCCTATGGGCTTCCCTTAACGAACTAGGGAATACCATGCACTCTATCTGTCCTTCTTTTGTTGCTGGCCAAAACCTTGAAGGAGGAGGGAGAAAGGGAAGTTACTGGTGTGTGGTGGGCTGGGCAGGTGCCTTAGAGCTCTGCACTGAGCCCCCTATGCTTGTTAGCAAGCTATGGGGCACTAAACCTCTGTTATAGGGTCTTTAATGTAAAGAGCACACTTAAAGCAGGCAACATCCATGCTGAATGGTTCTGCTGCTGCTAACAACTGCAACACCTGGGGCTTGGTGCACAATGGTGCTGCAGAACAAGGGCTGCCGCACACCGAGGCGGCCGCTCTGTGCGGCTGTCCCAGCCCCACCTGATCTGCTGTAGCCATCTCCAGTGCTCTCTTGGCCAGCTTCCTGCCAGGCTGTCTTGGCAGAGGTGCGGATGCCTCTGCAGTGCTCTGGCAGGCAAGGCGAGCAGCCCTCGCACAAGCCTGTGGCAGGCTTTGTGCCTCACAGGTTGGGCAGTGGGGCTGGGTGGGCTGTGGTGGGGGGGGGGGTTCACTGTCGAGTGGGGAGGAGCTTCTGATTGCAGGAGGGAGATTTGTTTGGAGATGATTTGAAGGTGTTCCGGTGACCTCCCTGCTCACAGAGGCTGTATCTGGTATCAGATGCCCCTGCTGACTGCAGTGCATAGTGCTGGATCTCCTGCCTGCTGCAGAGGCCTGGGAAGAGTGGTAGGAAGGATCTAACCCTGGGTGCTGCCTTGTGCTCAGGTGTTCTGCACCCAGTGGGTGTTTGTGACAACTTGTGGCAACAGCCGCTGGAAGATGGCACCCAATACTCTCTGGAGAGGCCTGTTTTCTCACTTCTTGCTTGTGGTATTCTCCTCGGTATGTGATGGGGGATTTGGGCATAAAACCAGCCCAAATGTATTTGTGCTGCTTCCACAGAGGAGCCTCTGGCCTTCAGAGGCTGTGTAGAGAGGGCCTAGGGCTATACAGCTGGGGGTGTTGTGGTCCTGAGCCCATCTTCTCCCTCCCAATCCCACCCTTCTTGAGTGTGCAGCAGCTGGGCTGGGAGCAGCTCCTTAGCCTGGGCTGCTGTTACTCTCCTGCTCAGAGCTGTGGGGATGCTGTAGGCTGGCTGGAGAAGTGAAAGGCTGGTGCACAGCTGGTGTATTGCTTCAGCCTGCCCACACCTCCCATGTCTGCAGAGCCTCATCTTTTTCTCCTCTGTGAAGACTCTGGAGTGGCAATGTGGAGCTCCTTGGGAGGGGAGATCTTGTAGTTCAGGAGCATCTTCCGAAAGGCTGCAAAACGCTTTCCAGGTGGCAAAGGAGTGCTCCTCTGCCTGAAAGCCATACAGATCTGAGGAGTTGGCAGATGCTGATGCTTCCAGTTGGCCGAAGTGTGACAAAAAGAGGGAGGACATGAGGAGGATGCTACTGTGTCTGGGTATTCCTGATGCCCAGTGCTGAGGCCTGGGAGGCTGCTGCTGGCCTAACCCTAAGGGCTGGGGTCTCTGTCAGGGTGTCCTGAGAGCAGGTGAGGTTGTGTCAGAGCTGGGCTGTCACTAGGGGCTGGGGAGGGATGGTGCTGCCAAGCAGAGCTTGTTGTGCCCCTGGTGCCCAAGCGTTTGGAAGGTTCCAGCAGTGACTCAGCTGCACGGATGCACAGGGAGGTGCCTGGAAGGGTGGAAATGCAAAAAAAAAAAAACCCAAAAAGCTAACAATCGGGCTAAAAATATTGCTGATGTGGTCCCCTGCAAGTGCCTGTGCTTGTGTACTGATGAGCTGGGACCTCCTCTCCTGTCTGCATAGTTCCTGCCAGTGTGGAGTGCTCAGCCTGGGATGGACCTGTGGTTCCAAATCCTTCTGGTGTTACCGTGCAGCTTGGTGCGGTGGGGTCAGGTGGCTGCCGGGGCCGTGGCAGAGGAGGCCAGAGAGCAGGGAGGCTGGTCCTGCCTATGTCCTCCTTCCCAAAGGGCTGCTTAACCCCTTGCACCCAGACAAGGTTACTTGGAACAAGTTTTCCTTCTGGGTCCAGCACCATAATGCGCTGAGAAGGTGTGCCTAGCCCTTGAGAGCATTCTGGATGCACTGCCAGTCCCTGAAGCTGGTGTCTGGAGAGAGCCTTGCTGGGAGATGGCAGCCGCTGCAGGCTCGAGTTGCCTTCATTTGACTGGAGGATTGAATTGCTGTCTCATAGCAGGCAAGGCATCTCAAACCCACTGCTACCACTAGATCTGTCAGGCCGGAAATACTTCAGGAAGTCTCAGAAACCTGCTCTGTGGCCTGGGGAGGGGCTCTTGCAGGAAACTGGCCTTGAACATTTCCAGACCTGCCATCTCCAGCTGTATTTCTTGAGGCAGCACTTCCACTTCTAAGGCAGCTGCTTGCATCAAGACCTTTGAGTTCATCCCTCTGCAGAGGCAGAGAGGGGTTAAGAGGTGGTGAGATGGGACTGCCCTTCATGGTATCCTTTACCTTTGCTGCCCTATTCCTCAAGGAGCACAAGCAAATGGGGTCTTGATCCAATTTTTGCCTGGAGAACGGATGACAGCAGTACACAAGCAGATCAGTGTGCAGATTTTGGGTCTGCCTGGCTGTTTTTTTAGCCTGCATGCCAGCTGCTTGGTCTGGCTGGTCTGTCCTGCCCTACATTGGGAGGCTGAGCCTAACCCTATGTGGGACAGGCAGACTTTGCCCACTGGGAAATCATCCTAGAACCAGCCTGTTAACACTGTTTGCAATGCTAACCTGCAAGGGCATTTTCGGAAAGATCAGCTCTCCTTCCAGAGAGGATGTCAGCCTCTCTCTAGGTGAGCCCAGCCTGAGCAGGTGAGCTCTTATGGTGTTGGATACCTTGCTGTATCTGCCTCTCTGCTTGGTGTGTGTCCCTAAAGCTGCTGGTGCAGCAACAGATTCGAGCTTTGTCTTGGATCTGCTCTCGAGGCTGCAGCTCCAGCCTCATCCGTGCCCCCTCTGGGGTGGCTGCTGCTGTCTCATTCTCTAACCTGCAAGGTTACAGCTCTGGTGCTGGGGAAACTGCTTGTGGTAGGGAAGCACTGCTGGATCTCTTCAGCCTTTAGTTTTCCTGCTTCCCAGTGCACAGCAACTTTTCTGCAGTAAGCTTGAACATGCTAATCGCCTGTAGTTGCTTAAAATCTGCTAGGCTAGAACTGCAGGCAGTCTGTTGTGCATTGCCTGGCAGATAGCTGAGGCCTCTGTGTACAAATCGCTCTGAAGTCTTCAAGGCAAAACCCTGTCTCTGAAGGATGAAAGAAAAGACCTGTTGCACAGAAGGAAGCATGGTTGTCATGGCCTCCTAGCCTTTCTTTTCAATAACAGCAGGAGGGACTCAAGCTGCTCCCCAAGGAGGGGCTGTTTTCACACTGTCCTCAGGAAATACTGTGTATGTGGTGGCAGGTACCTGAGAACCCCCCCAAGTGAGAGTTGCTAAGTAGTATGGGGGTAGTTGTTGCTAATAAGTACAACATGAAAATTGCTGGCTGCCTTTGAGCAGT
Organism: Phaethon lepturus; assembly: GCF_000687285.1. Taxonomy (NCBI): domain Eukaryota; kingdom Metazoa; phylum Chordata; class Aves; order Phaethontiformes; family Phaethontidae; genus Phaethon; species Phaethon lepturus. The sequence goes on along the minus strand of NW_010531697.1, from coordinate 21,406 downwards.
TGTCTTGAGTTGTTGGCTGCAGAGCTTGAGGAAGACCTTAGAGGGGCAGAGGATTTGGGTGAGGGAAGTTGCCTGGATATCTTATCATTGGCTGTTTAATTTGCTGCTAGGTTAACCTGTGCTGCAGCATGGTGCCAAGTGCTTGCTCCATAGCGCTTTCCCTTGTGCCTCTGTGTGTCCACATCTCTCCCTGTGCTCTTAGCAGCTGCCTTTTGGACAACAAACTTCAGTAAACAGTTGCTGCCTAGGTGTGCCCTCAACTCCTGCTTGGCTGCATGAAAATCCTTCTCCTTGTGCTAGAGGAAGGTTTCAGAGACTTATTCTGATAGAGGAGAGCTCAGCATCTGGATAACTCTAGGTTGTTACCAGAGTACCCAAGGAGGATTTTTTCCTGCTCCCTAGTGAAAGGAAGGGGAGCTTCAGGACCAGGGAGTGAGCACTTCACCCTGAGACTTGCTTCATCAGAATTCATCTGCAGCCTCACTCAGGTTTAAGCCCAAGTCTGCCTGGAAAATTCGGTAAAAGGTTCCTTTGTACTGCTGGTGGTATGGCTGTTTGTGCTGGAGCAAGGAGGCCAGACCATCTCTTGCTGGCCTCAGACCTGCACCTGATTCAAGCAAATGTGGTGGTGGGGATCCTGAATCCCTGTGTTCTCAGTGTCCTTTGCCTTGAAAGGAAGACAGGCTTTTGTGGCAGCTGTGCATTAAGCCGTGGTCCTTCTGGAGCAGCCTGCCTACTGTTCAGGAAGCACAAATATGGTGGTAGTGCTGTCTGTGTGGAGGTTAATTATAATAATGCTGTATGGGAACGAAGCTGTGAGCTGGCTTGACTGGCATGGTCTCCTGCGTGGCAGCTGTACTTCATGAGTACCTGAGATGGCCTTACTAAAAGCCTGCTCCGTGCCATCTTAGCTCTTGTAGGGCTGTTCTGAGGACACTTGGTGTGGATGCTTAATGGGCCCTTGTTTCTTGAGCATGTTTCAGTAAGGGCTGCTCACACTCCGTGGGCTGATTTCTCAACCGCTGGCTAGAGCCAGCTGTGTGGTGGAGTAGAAAGCAGGGAGCACTTAATAGCTGCAGATTGCTCATGTGGCAGCAGTATTTGATCCTTAAAAGGATAAAATATGTATCAAATAAGTAAAACAACTATCAAAACTCTGAGTTTGCAATTGGTTTCTAATGGAAGCTGCTCTTAATCCACCTCTTAAAGCTTCCATTTGAACAGCTTCTCCTAACAGATTTATTTTTATTTGCGCTGATGCTGTAAAACAGAGGATGCAAATAGATGAGTAACTGGAACAGGAACCTAACCAGGATCTCTGCTTGCATCCAGCTAGCACTGAAGTGGGTCAGGGCAGCCTCCAGTCTTGTGCTGGAGGCGGCTTGCAGGAGCAGGCATGCACCACCCAAAACCCTCCCCTTGACTTCTCTCAGGGAAGGATGTTTTATTGTGGCCTCAGGAGCAACCCTGAGGGGCTGTGGCTGCTGCCTGCCTGCTCTCTGGAGGTAACGGTGGACAAGTGTCGGCACAAGGAAGGCACAGACTTCTCAAGCATCTGATCCTGCTCAAAGCCATTGGTGCTGCAATGATGAAAATACTCCAGCAGTGGCAATCTCAGCCCTTCATAGATTTGCTGACTGGCAATGCTGGTGTGCACAAGTACCTTGGGCTTCTGGAGCTTGCCTGTAAGCTTCTTGGCTTGAGTTGTAGTCTGGAGCACATGCCTCTTGGCTAGCTCTTGAAGTGAGCCTTAACAAGCATGTTGCCTTCTGAGGAGAGCATTGGAGCTGCTGTTCGGTGGCTTGGAGCTGCCCCAGGCAACTAGTAGCTTAGTCTTGCCCCCATGCCCTGTTGCGATCAGTATCGGAGCTAGCAGCAGGGTATGTTAGGTGTGTGCAAACTCTGGGGTAAGATTCAACCCCAAAATTGTGCCGGCCAAATGTGAGATGGGGCTGGGTATGTTTTCCTCCAACCCTTCCACTGCTTACATGTCCAAGCAGCAAATGGGATGCTTGCTTGCTGAGCAGAGCAGGTGTGAAAGGCTGTCTGCTGCAGCTTCATCAGGGGTAATATGGTAGCTCTGTAGAAGAGGCCCTGAACATGTTTTTGGCTCAGTGCCTTCACTACAAACTCCACAGCATGTGCAGGTCTGAGTGCTTTCAGTTGGAGCTGTGTAAGGGAACTGCCTGGACTTCCACATGGCTTTAGGAGCTGCTCTTCCAGTGTGCTGGGGCTGCCTGTAGCAGATAGTGGGAGTGATGCCTGCTCCTCCCCTTCCCCAGCTCTGGTGGGACAGACCCTGAGTTCAGCATCTGCTTCTGCCTCAGACTTGAGGTTGTCCCTGGTGCTGCATTTTGCCTGGGCACAGCTTGCTGCTCCGATGCCCAGGCTGCATAGCGTGGTGCTGCAGCATGACTCGCCCACGGGGCTGTAGAAACTAATTCATGGGCTCCCTTGGTGTTGCCAGAACAAGACCTCTTTAAATGGGCACCTCCATTGCGCTGGCACTGAAATTATCTGCTTCTAAAAGGTGCTGTGGTCCTTGAGCTGTCACCACACAGGCGTTGCGCAGTACCACTGCGGGGTTGAATAAACAGCCTCCCAGAGGGTGTGGGCTGGGGGCAGGCATGCCGGGCAGGGCGTCTCCAGCCAGTGCCGCATCTTCCATCTCGGCACCTTGTATCCACGTCTCCGGGCTCACTTGCCTTGTGCGTGGTCTGTTAGGTGCTGGCAAAACAGCTGAATCACAGGTGATGTCTGTGCTAGTGCCAGCTCAGAGGCTGCTCTCAGACACAGCAGCAGCTGCCATCCACTTGAGATGGCCGCAGAGAAATGCCTGGCCTCCCTCCTTGCCCCTCTGGCTTGTCTTCTCTCTGAGTGCAGAGGGAAGGTGAAGCAAACCCCTAAGGCTGTCATGCTGTACCCGAGGCATGCAGACCTCTGGAAGGTAACTGGGAACTTGCAGGCATCACTGGTGGTACTGGGTGTGCCAATCTAGTGATGGAAATACTATGTGGCTTTATGCCAGCTGAATGCCTCAGTGAGGCTTGTGTGCCTGTTTTTTTCAAAGAAAAATTACATTCAGGACTAAAGCTTGTCTTTTTTAGTTGTTTTTCCTTCACAGCAGCGTGCTGCCTTGCCCAAAGGGGTATGGCCAACAGCCTGCTCCCCCTCTAAAGAACATACCTTCTCCTAAAGGTGGTATCCTGATGGACTCGACACCCCACAAACTGTGATGCAGTGAGTGGTGAAAATGAGTCAGTCTCATCCTTGTTTGCACGTAAAGTAACACATGCTGCAGAGTTTGCACCCTGGATGTTGCAGCAAATAATTGAGAGGAGTTTGGTACTTAAAAATAGAAGTGTTTGTTCTTGAGGCTTGCGAAGCTGAAGCTTGTTGTGCAGAATTTGACCTGAATATGTTGGCTTTTAAATCCAGACAGGACTGGTATATGTTAAACCCCGCTGTATTTCAATGTTCTGATCTTTTTAAAGACTAATGCAGTTGTGGCAGTCTGCTTAGTGAATGCAATTACCTGTGCATTTCTAATCCTGAATCATGTTTTAGCTGTCTCTACTGATTTTATATTTACCTTGGGCATCTGTTTTCCCTTCCCAGAAACACGGTAGTAAATTCCATGCCTCAAGAAGCAGCAAGGCTTGTTGTCAGCCAGGTCCCACTCCCTCAGAGCAGGAGGAGGACCTGTGTGCTCAAATGTTAATGCAATAAGCTGCCCCGTGTTCCTACTTTTGCTGCTGTTTCCATTTTTCAGGGCACTCCAGGGAAGTGACTTACCATCTTGGTACCAGAACCAAGAATAGACCTCAGGTGTCCTGACTCTAATTCTGTGGTTCAGCTGTGGGATCATGCTGCCTTTTTTTATTCCCCTGCCCCCTTCTTAGCAAACCAGAAATAGCTGCCCGAATATCCTCGGTTCTTCTTTGCCCCAAATGAAGAATCTGTCAGGGCAGAGGTTCCTCTTTTGTAGTTCAGAAACAAAAAAGGTTGTACCTTAGTTCCTATTTAAATGGTGGTTACTGCTGGTTTGATCACATCTGTGGTTCTGAGAGCTGCTTTTCTTGAATACTGGCAGTTGGCTCAAGTTGATCGAGGCTTCTGTGATAAACAGCTCTGGAGAGGATCTGACTTCAGGTGGCTTTTATAACAGCAGTGACTTCCTTCTCCATTGAAGTAATAGGAGTATAATCAAAGTGGGAGGATTTGAGCTGGACAAGACATCTGGAGGTAGCCAGTGTGCTGCTCAGATGAGCTCCGAACCCTAAGGATGGAGATCCCCTCTACCTCTGTGGGCCCTGTCTCATGGCTGCTCCACTTAAGAGGAAAAAATTTTTGTGCCACTTCTCTTGCTGCAGCTTTTCCCTGTTCCTTTGTGCATCTATAAGTGCCTGGCTGTTCACTGCAGCTCCCTGTTAAGGAGTGAACAGAAGGGGGAATCCAATGTCTGCCTTCCCTGTGCCAAGCAAAGCCTGTTCCTGTGCCACGTGCTGCAGCCCCGCAACTGTTGTTGCAGTTCTCCTGGGTTTGGTTCAGTTGGTGTCCCCTGTGCTGTGGCTGCAGGCGTGCTGGCTCCTCGCAGGCAGCGTGAGGTCCCATGGCTGCAGGCGTGAAGTGCTAAAACTTCACTTAAGATTAGTCTGGAGTATTGATCACCCCTTTCCCCTGTGGTGAGCGGGTTGTGTCTTATGCAGCTCCGTGCTCATGTGTGATGGAGGGGGGGGAACTCACTCTGGCAGCCTGTCTGGCTGTGTTGCTGCTGTAACTACAGGGATGTTAAGCGTAGCTGTAGGAGGTGGTTAAGGTGCCCGTTTGCCTTTCAGACATGCAAATGTTTCTCTTGCCATGAAGTTGCATGGTGTCTGTAGGAGGTGCTGCTTTTTGGCTGACTAAAACATTCAGCCTGCTCCCACCCCACCAGGGTAGAGTCTGGCTGGGTGGTAAAAACTGCAGACGAGCTGTTTTTCTGGAACTGCAGCAGGCTATTGTTTGGGACATCAGCCTTTTTTTTTCTTTACAAGCTTATTTGATGAATGACAAAAGAAACTGCACTGTGTTCAGTCTCCAGGGCCTCAGTCATGCTGCTTCCCTCCTCCGCCACCCTGCCCCAAATGTGCATATGGCTCTGCAGCCGCTGGGCATGGCAGGTGTCTGAGTGGAAGCAGAAGCGCAGTGGTGCTGGAACCCATCTCCTCTGCCGTGCTTTTCTTGGGAAGAACTTTCCTATCAACCTCTTCACCCCTGCCTCTGCAAGAAGACCAGGGCAGAAGGGTGGATTTTCAGTCTGAGTAGTAGTTGGTGGATGAAGGGGAGATCTTGACAGTCTGCCATCCTTCCTGTGCTGAGTAATCTCCCAGCAGACAAACTTCTGGTATCTCCTCGCAAGAGATTGAAGTGTCCCACTGTCTAACCTTGATGGTGGTACCAGCCAGCAAAAATGACCCTCTGAAGGGCTTGGCATCATAGACCTGCTCAGACAAGTCCTGGTCCCTTCAAAATAGCCTTTCTCCAGCCCTGCGGTGAGCTTTCAAAGGCTGAAATATGTATTCAGAGCATGACTTAAAGAAGTGCGTGCATGTGCTCATCTAGCACTCGGAGCCACTGCCAAATGTGGTGTTGAACTGCCTGTGCATTAAGCATGCAGGTGCCAGATGTTGCTTGTAACGTAAGAATCTGGGGCCTGGCGTGCTGCTTGGCTCAACAAGGAGCTGCTTGCGCACATGCATGCGGTTACATGTGCCTTCAGGCAGAGTGATGCGTGTCACCCTATGGCAAATGCTGTTTTCCTCTGTGGGGAAGCTTCCACTGATGTTCTTACAGCGTGGGGAAAGATCTTGAGCAGAAGGACCTGGACAGCTGTAAGGTGGGAGGTTTTTTGCTTTGGGAAAGACTTGGTTTCCAGATAACTTGACAAAAACTGATGCGCCAAGGAGGAAAGAGCGTAAGCACTGCTAAGGTGCTGTTGACTTGTTTTGCTGGGTGGTCTCCTGCAGACCCAAGCTAAAGCAGAAGTACTTGTTCAGAGGACAGCTTAATGGTGGCAGAGCTTTTTGTCAACTTTAGCTGTCCGGAATCAATTCAGTGGATGCTCTGTTTGCAGTGTTGTTCTTATCTTAAGGTTTTATTCAAGGCAGTAAAGAGTCATTTGTCATCAGCATAGTGGTGAGGTGGTTTGTTTACCCAGAGCCCTTTCCAGAGCTGCCCAGCTCCTTAGGGCTCGTCTTCACATCAATCTCTTATAAAATGGGCTTGGTCAAAGCCACCAGGAAGGTCTAATTCTTAAATGGCTGTAAACTGTAGTATGCAGGGAAGGAAGCTGTATGCTTCAAGGTCCTGAGCAGGTGTTGAAAATCTTAAATTGTGAGTCTAACCAGCATGTGGAAGAATAAAAGCTGTTCTGAGGCTGGTTGGGTTCGGCATTGGGCATCTTGCTGTTGGGGCTGTGAACTTGTGCCGATGGAGTGATCTGTCCGAGACTGGGTAAACTCACATTAAATGTGGTAGCTCAGTAGTTGGTAACTGGATTTAAAAGATGATTTGGGGTCTACAGGGCAGAGTTGGCATAAAGAGTTGAAACTAGTCACTGTCTTGGGTGTGATGGTTTCAAGATACTTGCGTATGCTCCCCCCTCATATCTTTAGGCCCCCCAGGATGATGCAGGAATTAAGAGGATGTATTGCAGCAGCATTGTGCTGGTAGCATTTACTAGGGAGAGCTCAACTGAGGAGGAGTGGTTTGTGAAATGTTCGATCTCTAGAGAGTGACCTGAGCGCCTGCGATCTGGAAGAGTGCCATGCTGGTATCGAGACTGCTCCACAGAGCTCTTAAATCTGTCAGCGTTTGGCTGACGTGCTCAAAGATGGAGCATGCTGGCTCTGAATCCAGTCATTAAAGCTGCAGCAGTGAGTCAAAAGTCAGAGCTGAGCTTCTATTAAAAGCTACCTTTTTTTTGCTGTCCCCTGCAAAGGAGTGTTGGCATGTGCCTCTCTTGCAGCTCCGAGCAGAGGCATGAAAAGTTCCAGAAGCTCTCTGCAAACTGCCGCGCTCTGGATAGCAGGGCCGCCGTGTATGAGCGGATGAATGGGAATCGCATTGACCCTTCAGTTAAAATTTCCCTCCCTAGATATGAAAAATACTTAGTTGTTTGCACCTAGGGTTTTTTGCCCTTAGTCTGGGTAGTTACCTGATGTTTGCTGCTTCACTCCAGGATCTTTGGGGATGCTCTTGACACCAGAAATTGCTGATGCGTCTTGCATGTGCACTGGAGATAGTTTTTTTTCTCTTCTGCAAGCCGTCTGCTTGGGAGGGAAGACGAGGCCAACTTCCCTGGAAGATCTGTGGTTCTACTGAGTGGCCCCGATGACTTGAGGGCTGCTTTTTTCAGGTGGGCAGCTTCTGTCAGGCTCTGGTGCCCCATCCCCCAGGAGGGGGTTCAGTGGGTTAGAGCAGGATGCCCTTGGGTTGGGGGCAGGGAGAGGGGGGTGAGAAATAAGATCTGCTCTCTTATGCTGATGTTTCCTAGGCTACCTGCAAAGGCTGGCTTCAGGGTACACAACCTGATTGCTAAGCAAGTGTAAAGGAGGAAGCACTGAGTGTAGCTCATGGCTTTTCTTCCCAATGTCCCTGTGAGTGGATGTAGGTACCAAGCAAAGCTGAGTCAGACCCACTGGGGTGATGGGTCTCCCATGAGCTCAGTGTAGCATGTAACCAAGTGCTGCCTGTGCAGACCTGTCAAAGCTTCTGGAGTGGATACAATCCATCTGTTAACAGCAGGATGTCGGTGCTTCCAGGACACAAGGTTAGGAGTGGGTCAGTTGTAGCCAACAGGATTTTGCTTGGTGGTAGGCGCTGAAATGCGGATGCCCACAGAGTAGATCCCTTTAAAGGCCAGTAATCTTGCTACTTGATTGCTCTCATACCGGCCTTCCTGGCTTTCTAGCTGCAGTGAGAGCTAAGCAGTCCCAGGAGCAAATGTGTAAGCAGTGGCTGTAGCAAGCCAGAGTGGTGGCAGGGATGAGGGTAAAATAAAGGGAGCAGGAGCAGTTGGACCCTGTAGTGCCCCTGTGAGCTCCTGATGAGCCCTCAAACCTTTGCTGACACTTCCCAAATGGAGTTCTGGTCCTGCATCTCCCTCAACCAGGAGATGAGGTGCAGGACAACATTGCCTGGTAGCAATCAGTGTGGCATTTGCTGCCCCAGGTCTCTAGGAATGCTGTGCATACGGGGTCAGCACAGGGCTGCTTGCTGCCTGGTATTACAAACCCGCTGTGCTCGATGGCTGAGGAGGAGGAGGGCGTCAGTGCTGGAGTGTTTGTCGGCAGTGAGGCTTGGGCCATGGGATCAGCTGCTTTGCTTTGACTCTTGTACTGTTTAGTGACTAATCAGATTTTTGAGCCTGTTTAACAAATTCAGCTGTCTCCCTTGAACAATACACTGGCTGTATTTTTAAACACATCACGTGGCTTCAGAGAAGTCGGCAAACCAGCGTAGTGCGGCTTGCCTGGGCTGGGAGATGCTCTGCCCTGCTCTGTGACTAGGAGGGAACAGTCTCCTCCCCAGCTTGAGCCGTCTGCGGCAGCTTTCCCTCGCTACCCACAGCAGCTAGCAGGGCTGCTGCTGCTCCTCGAGCTCTGCCTAGGGTAAGTACTGCTGGGCCAGTGAGGTTTTTCTGTGGCTGTGGGGTTGGGTGTAAGCACAGGTGCTGCTGTCAGAGTCAACCAGATATTCAAAGGGCAGGAGGTCCCTTTCTCAGTGTGGTTAGTGGTGAGTCCATAGTCCCGTGCCGTAGCTTAAACGGGGCTGCACCTCTGGGGCAACTTGCAGGGGTAAGGCTCTGTGAACACGGGAAGATGCTGTGACTGTTGCTGAGGGCTCCTGCAGACCAGCTCTGCCTTGGGCTGAGGTAGGTGCTTCAAGTAAAGGACTCACCTGTACCGGTCTGGGGTTTCTGTTGGCATTGTGATGTTTATTCCTGTAGCATGAGGCTAGAGATGCTGGCTCCCTGGCAGGTATGCCACTGGATAATGCGGCCTGGGACAGGCGTAGCCCAGCATTTTGCTTCAGGCACGCTTGGCAGCTTTCTCGGGCACTGGCACTGAGTTGGTACTGGTGTCAGACTGTGGTGCACTTCAGCATGATGGCATTTTTTACTTAAATGGTTTGGGCAGCGTTTAGGATTATTAATCCTCTACTGCACAAGAGCTACTGGAAATCTGGGTTAAAAACCTTGTTGTCCGAGCTGGTTGAGATCAGGTGGGGCTGAAGGATATCAAGTGGATCCCAAACTTGCTTTGCTGAAAACTGAAAGCTTCAGGGCAAGCTGCCTTGTTTTGCAGCATCTGAATAATTAAAACCATTTCTGAATGCTTTGCTCTTTTCATTTGGTTTGGGGACACATTCAGCTTGCTGAGACTTGCTCCTTTTGAATAGAGCTGGCTGGTGTTGTGCCCCTGTGGGATCCCGTGTGGCTGGGCCTGCCCTGCCGTTCTGTCTCCTTCTGGGTGGCAGCTGGTCCCACACTGCTGACCCACAGACCAGGATGAGACTTTCATGACCCCTTGGTGGCCTGGTGCTCCGCTCTAAGGGGGCAGCTCTGTAGGAGGAATTTGCTTGCCTCAATTCTCCTCAGTGGGAGGAAAACCTGCTGCCGTGTGAGGGAAGCAGTCTAGCGCGTACTCGTCTGTTGGCTCTCAGGCAAAGGCCTGACCAGACAGGCTTGCTGTGAATGCGTACCGGGGACAGTGCTCGCCGCTGACTGTGGAGCGTCTCCTTTGTCAGCAGGCCAGACTGGCACGTTGCTGGCTGCCCGTAGCTAGCTCCTGTTAGGAAGGACGTGTGTGACGTCCCACCTCCGAGCCTGCAAATGCCTTCTAATGGGCCAGGCGTTGCTCTTCTCAGCTTGGCCATTGGTGCGTGCAGCAAATGCTGGCCATGGGCCCAGTCTATGCACCCCCATCGCTAAAACTGTGTGGGTAGCTGCCCCCCCACCCAGGTTCCAGCTTGCTCCAGCACAAGCAGCAAGAAATGCCAGCATAATGATGTGGAGTGGCCCATCTGGAACACCTGTATAAGGTCCATAACCAGGATGTGGGGTCTTCAGTTCAGCTCCCAGATGAAGTAGGATCTCCTGATCTCAGCCTTGGGAGAGTAACCCTCTGCAGCCATGCAGCACTGTGCTGCGACTGATGGCAAAGTGCGTGCAGCCTTTCTGGAGCTGTGCGGAGGGTTGGTACCTGCCAGATGTGCCACTTCCCAGACAAGCTGTTTGTGGGCTGACAGGAGCCCTGGGCCTCTGCCACGAGAGCCAGGAGGGAAGGAGGTGTGTCATGCTGCAGCACTGACGGGCTCTTTCTCTGTTTCAGTTCTCAGCATGCTGAGTAACCCTCTTGGGAACGTCCTGGGGAAGCCCCCGCTGGGTTTTCTGCCTCTAGACCCCATTGGTTCGGACCTGTCAGAAAAGTTTTCCACACCGACGCTGAGGAACTCCCGTCTGGACTCCCGCTCCCTCCTGGACTCCCGCTCTAGCAGCCCCTCGGACTCAGACACCAGTGGGTTCAGCTCTGGCTCTGACCACCTCTCAGACTTGATTGTAAGTTTGGGTCTTGCACCCACTCTGTAATTTCTGGTGTCTTGGTGTGTTTCTGGGGAGCACAGGAGAGCTGGGGGGGGCTGCAAGCTGCAGCCCTGCATGCTCAGGAAGGGAAGGGAGTGCTGGAGGGAGCTGTCATGCCCTCACTGACTCAGCAAGGTTTTCCTGCAGCCTAGGGTTTGGAGGAAGGGCTGCCCATGCAGTCCTCCTTCAGCACAAACTAGCAGTATCCTTATATTATTTTCTTCTAAGTAATATTTTGACCTTTGGCTTTGCACCTGCAGTCCTAATGGGTTAAAGTAGCTTCTGGAGGGGCCTGAATACTTGAGCTGGTGTGTGATGGGAGGATGTTTGTGCCCTGATCCCAGCAGGGAGGTGGTTGATCAGCACAGCTGCCTCCAGGCTTCAGCCTGGGCTTCTCAGGAGCTCCTGTCCCTGCCTTTTGTTGCCCTTCCCGTTTGCTGACTGCACTTCTCCATCTCAGGGCTGTTTCTTTTAGAGCAAACTGGGTCTAGCTTGCTCCTGTTCCCTAAAGCATAGCTAAATTTGGAAGCCAGTGAGCGAGGCGAGTGTCTGTCTTGCTGACCCAGTCTGTGCCGCTGGGTCTGCGTTGCAATGTGAGTGGCAGCTCTAGGTGCCAGCAGGACAGCCTGGCTCCAGCCAGCCAGGTCTGGGGGTGCTGCTGCATGGCTTGTCTTCAGGACCTGAGGCTAAAGCTGGGGCTGTGCTGCTCCTGGCTCTGCTGTGGTGTGGGCCATGGCCTTGACCCCCATGTTGGGGTGGGTGTGAAGGACATAGTTGGCTTGGTGTGGAGTTGATTCTCCCGTGATCCACCCCGAAGAATCTGGATCTCGAGCAGGGGTGCTGTAAGCAGCTGCAGAACCCTGGGCTCTGATGGCAGGCGGCGCGGCAGGGCTTTGTGCTGGCCTTGTTCGCGAAGGTCAGGTCTTCCCCAGCACGGCCTCGGCGTGGGTGGCTGTGCCGCAGCAGCGCTTGGCTAGATCTGCGGAGCGGCTGGCACTCTAAGCTGCAAAGTGTCTTGCATCCCTGCTGTTTTTATTAATCCATGCTTTCACTCCTCCTGCCCTGGGAGAGGCATGTTAAACCTGCAAGCAGTGGGGTCTGCAACCAGCTGAGCCCACACTTTGGTCAGGCAGGCCTGGGAGCTGGTCTGTGGAGGGCAGGAGCCAGTTGGCTGCCTGCAGAGCTCATGGGGGCTGACAGCAAGCCCTGCCTGCTGCAGGCAGGGCCCAGAGCAAAACACAAGGCTCCTCCTGGGGTGGTTGGTACTCCCTGGGGGTGGCACTGTCCTTGAGAGTGTGCAGGCTGGGGGTAGCTGTTGGCTTTGTGGTCTGCAAGGTCCCTCCTGCTTAACGATTCCCACTGCTGATAATTTGGTGTGGGTTCAGTGGGAAATGACTGCAGGGGCAGGCCTTTCCCGGAGAAACTGTGGGCCCATCAGGCTGCTTTCCTGCCTCTGTCAGACCTCAGAGGGTCTCAGAAGAACAGGAGATCACAGAGCCCCTTCTCCTGCTGTGGGTGAGGGCAGGGCCCCAGGGTGATGCATGACCCCTCTGGTATTACACTTTCCTACTTGGAAGATGGGTTTTAATGTGGACTTTCTCTTGCAGTCAAGCCTTCGCATCTCCCCGCCTCTGCCTTTCCTGCCCCTCAGTGGGGTGTCAAGAGACCCCCTAAAGATGGGAGTGGGGTCCCGGCTGGATCAAGATCAAGCTGCCCTGGCTGCAGTAACTTCCTCCCCAGCCAGTGCATCAAAAAGATGGCCTGGAGCATCTGCGTGGCCTTCTTGGGATCTCCTGGACTCTCCAGAAGACCCCTTCAGTATTGAAAGAGAAGCTAGGCTTCACAGGCAAGCAGCAGGTAAGTTGGATGGTGGGTCTCAGCAGGCTTCAGTCCTGTGCTTCTAGGTGGCCTCCTGTGCCGATAAGGTGGCTGGACATGTGTTTGCAGTAGATGAGACCTTTCTCTGTGCACAAGCCTGCCTCTGGGTCTATCTGCTGACAGAAAACCAGGCAGGCTGTCTGGGCAGCTGCCTATTGCTGCTGCAGCTTTGCTGAACCTATAATTGTGTTGAATATGGGGATTTGCTTGGAGGCCTGTGGGGGAACGGGAAGTAAATGGGCTTGTACTGAGTGTTGCTTGTGCTTGTCCCAGCTGTGAATGAAGCAACCTGCACCTGGAGTGGGCAGCTGCCTCCCCGAAACTACAAGAACCCCGTCTACTCCTGCAAAGTGTTCCTGGGAGGAGTCCCATGGGACATTACGGAAGGTGAGCAGCCCCCTAGCCCTGCACTGAGGCCCTGAGTTTTGACATCAGGAGTGTGTAGGATAGAGCTTTTTAGGAGAACGCTGATGTCTCTCCTTCTGTCTGTAGCTGGACTGATCAACACTTTCCGTGTGTTTGGCTCACTGAGTGTGGAGTGGCCTGGTAAGGATGGCAAACACCCACGCTGCCCTCCCAAAGGTAATATGCCTAAAGGTAATAGCGACACGGTAGGGTTACTTTTTTCCCATGCTATGTTACAGCACGGATGCTGGGATGGTACGGCTGCATGCTGGTGACTGGATGGTACAGAGCACCCTAGGGTAAATGTCCCGCTCTCACTTGGGTCAGCACCAGGGCTGCAGAGCACTGTCACCTCTAACCTGGCATCCCCACTGTCCCTAGCAGGGCTG
>NW_010531697.1:3889-8095 GCF_000687285.1 Phaethon lepturus | reverse complement strand
CGACACTTTTTGGTGCTTCTGGAGGCCCATGTGGGGCTTGCCTTTCTCCGGGCAACAGCCTCTGGTCCCTACTGTCAGCATGAGCATCCGGAGCACGCGTACCCTTGGCGTAAAGCGCACGCGGTTGATCCAAACGTGCGTCTGCAGCAAGCTGGCAGGCTGTGGGGACTGGAGGGCCAAACAGCCCCTGGGGCGTACTCCTGTCTGAAGTATCCGGGCTGATGCGTTGTGTAAGCAGTAACAAGTTCAGGGATAAGGAGCAGAGTGACTAGTTTGTGGGCTCACTGATGCCCCATGGCCTTGTTCAGTCACCAGAACAATGCAAAGTACAGAGTGCTGCACTGATGGAAGTGATTTGAAAACCCTGAACTGCTGGTATTTCTGGGCCAAGAGATCCTAAATGTGAAGCAAAGTCTCTTTTCCTGCAGACTGCACTGTGGCCAGGCTGGTGGTGCCCACTTGTCACATCTAGATGTGGCTTTGTGCATGGGGGACAGTGGCCCAAATGGCACTGGATGTGGGTAACCTGTCCCTGATGGCTGGGCAGCCTTGTGCTGTGCTGAGTTTGGGCTCTTTCCCAGCTTTGCCAGGCTCTGTGCATCAAGGGTGGATCTTTTGTGTAGAGTCTGCTGGGGCAGGTGCTGCAAATTGCTGCCCTCCCTTAGGGTTGGGTAGAGTGAGGGAGATGCAGTGCAGATACTTTAGGTGGCATCTGAGAGTGATTTTTTTTTTAAGGTATCTGCAAATTGGGATGACTTGTTTCTCCTCTGCTACAGCTCTAACAACTGTTTCTTTCCCTTCATCTCTAAAGGATATGTCTACCTGGTGTTTGAGTCAGAGAAATCTGTGCGTGCTCTGCTCCAGGCATGTTCCCAGGACCTGCTGAGTCCTGACGGTCTCAGTGAATACTACTTCAAGATGTCCAGTCGCAGGATGCGCTGCAAAGAGGTGAGCAGACCCATGAGAGTAGCCCTACAGGTGACAGCAGGGGATGCTGGTGAGATCCTTGGAGACAAGGGGGGTGCACAGTGTCACTGTGCTCCAGGAAAGCAGGGCTGAAGTAGAGCAGCTGAAAAGTGGCTCTTGGCCATCTTCAGTTGATGTGTTCCTGCAGTAGGGCTAGCCACAGGCAAGGAGGGATGGGTCAGATTGGTGTTTGTGTCCTTCGCAACAGCTTGTGTCAGAAACTGACCTGGAGCTCTTGGATCTGTGGGAGACCCTGACTTCATGAAGCTGAGTGGCTTCAGTTGCCTGGAAAGGAGCACAGAAACAGGGATTTTACCACTTCATGCTTCTTTTGGCACACATTCGCTTGCAGAGACAGACTTTGATCTCTTTGGTGCTTTATTACACCTTGTCTGCTTGCAGAACAAATGGCTTTCATGCTCGCTGCAGGCAGATACTTTGGATCCACAGCTGTAACTGTGGTTGCCCCCCAGCGCAGCTTTGGCTGGCTGACCTGTGCTCTGGAGGTGCTGAGGCTGCCAGAGGCTCAGGGTGGCCTTCCAGTAAAGGGGGACCTTAGCTATAGATCAGGTGCTGCTGCATGAGTTTGTGGAGTTAAAGCATTGAGATTCAGCCCTTATCTAGACAAGGCACAAACTAATTGCACTCCAGACAGCTCTCCCCGTGTCTGGCTATTGGCAGAGCTTTCATGCTTGGTGATTTAGCTCTGGCAGAAGTTTCTCCTCTTCAGAGCCCTCTATCAGCTGTCTAGCAGATGGAAGCTCCTGTTGAAATTGGCAGTGGGTGGGTTGTTTCATTGATCTCCTCCAACAACAGGCTTCTGTGTAGGGAGGCATCTGACTGGGCTGTAAACATAGGTGCAGGCAGTAGGTGAAATTCAGTTGTGAGTGGATTGTTCCCTGGCTGCCAGCTTCAATGGACTAGTGTTTTGGATTCTACTTTGGCCGGAAGCAGAGCGGTGTGGTGGTTTTTGTTCCCTCGAGTGGGCCTTGTGGGCTCTCCAGAGGTGTCTGGAGAGAGGCTGGAGCTCCAGAGCTGTAGTGCCCTGGATGCGGACCCTGAGCAGCAATAAATAACGAAGGGGCATTTGCAAGTTGGGGGTGAAGGATGACTTCTGCTGTCAGCCGAGGGCACTGTGGAGCTGCACAGCGTGTGGTTTTGCAGGCCCTTGGATGACCGACCTGCTTCTGTGTGGTTTCAGGTGCAGGTGATCCCGTGGGTGCTGGCAGACAGCAACTTTGTGCGCAGTCCGTCGCAGCGGCTTGACCCCAGCAAGACTGTGTTTGTGGGGGCTCTGCATGGGATGCTGAACGCAGAGGCTCTGGCAGCTGTCATGTATGACCTGTTTGGAGGGGTGATCTATGCTGGCATCGACACGGACAAGCACAAGTATCCCATTGGTAAGTGATGATTGTGCCAGGATCAGTAGTCACCCGCAGCATGCTCTGAGCAGGCTGCAGCAGTGCCCCTTCCTTTGTCCCTCAATGGGGAAGACTGCCCAGGGTGCCAGGCTCTACCTCTGCCTGTCCTGGGAGCAGATGACCAGCCAGCCTCTTCCACAGGCAGTGTTCCTCACCCCACTGCCATGGGGAGGTAAGACAAGCTTTGGGGGACGGCTGGCAGAGCCAACATGCCTGGGAAATGGAAGGTCCTAAATCATTCCAGAGCAGCTTGAGGTTAATATGTCTTGGCATTGCTGAAGGGTTTTCCGCCCTTGTTTGGCGCTGTTAATGGTGGTCAGGTAACCCTCAGCTCAGGGCACCAGCTTTCCTAGTGCCAGAGAGGTGCTGGGGGTGATGAGAGTGATGATGAGGGTGTCTTCTGGATGGTACTTCCCTCCTCTGATGGGGCTGAAACCACAAACTGCTGCAGGCAACAAGACAGCTGCCCATGGTTCAAGCTGCTGCCCTGGACCGTGACCTCTGGTCAGGTAGACCTGCTGTGCTCTTGTGGATGGCCAGTATGAAGCCTCTGAGATCCCACCTCCCAGGCAGGGCTGTGTGTTTGAAGAGGGGCAGGGCATGAGTGTGGCTGTGGAGCAGCCCTGTCCTTGTGCCCTGTTGAGACAGCCTCCCAAAGGGGAATTAGGCATTTGCCGGTTGTGACATGTTTCAGCTCCTGTCACACAAGTGTCCCCTGTACCTCCCTGGTGGCCTTATGGGGTAGGGGACAGCACTGCAGTTACTGGTCTGTGTGGAAAAACCTTCCAGCTTGGGCATGAGGTCCAGCTTTCCTGGCTCAGGCTGCAGCATGTTGTGAACAATGTCAGGGTGTGGTGGTGCAGAGCTGTCTGCTGCTTGTCACTGTCCTTGGACAGCTTTCAGGCTTTTCTGGGTGAGGCTTGGTGCCCAAGGCCTGGGTTTAGGACACCTGTGTTGATGCAGTGTTTTACCACTGAAGTGGCTTTGGGGGGACAGCCCCAAGAGGTTGGGAATGGGAGTATGAGACTTCAAGCAAATTCTTAGTTCCTGTATGACTGTGGATGAAGTCTTGTGCACCAACTTGCCCCATGCTTGCACTGTGAGGTCCTAGAGCATGACCTTAACCTCCTGTGGCTTCATGCAGAGCCCAGGTTGCTCCCTCAAGTAGGTGAGATCCCTGGCTTCCAACAGCAAACTGGCGCTTCCACCCTTGAAGTTGTCTTGAAGTTGTACCAGTTAACTCAATTTTGGTAACTAAGCTGTACCCTGATTTTTTTTTTGTGTTGATTGAAGCATCTCCTGTGCTGAGATGCTGCCCCTCAAGGGAAGACCACTGTGTAACCTGCCTTGTGCCAAATGATCTCGGGTAGAGAGTGAGCCTCTTGGAGGCATGTGGTGTGAGGAATTGGTGTCTGACCATCATTATGAGGAGCTGCCTTTGAGACTGGCCAGTCTGGGTCGGCAGAGAAAGCCATTGCCCAGACGGTATTCAGGGGGTCCTGCTGGGAGATGGAATTGACCCTCTGGAAAAGAAGGATCCCCCTGAGTGCGATTTCAGTGCCTGTACACAGTGTAACCCCTCCACCAGATCCAGGCCCTCCAGCCTGAGTCCTGTGATGCTGTGGGAGAGGAGTGGATGGGTGCTGGGTAATGCTCTGCACTGTGGCTGGCGGTGGTGAGCTGAGCTCCTTGCTGTCTGCCAGCGTGCAGGGCGGGTTTGTAACAGCCAGAGCTCCCCTCGCACTGAGAAAGACTTGTAGGTAAGCACAGATATGTTTTCCTGAAACTTAACAAAACTTGGGTGGAAAATAGGAGTGCA
>NW_010531697.1:3337-3858 GCF_000687285.1 Phaethon lepturus | reverse complement strand
GGAATGCTGCTGATTGGCAATGAAGCAACAAAATGTGTGTGAGGATGAGTGGGAGGCTTAAAATAAAAGCTGCTGAGCTGTCTTGGCACCGGCTTATTTCAGGTGTGGGCATAGAGCCTACTGCTGCGCTGCCTGCAGCAGTGCCCTGGCAGCCTCCCTCCATCTGCCTGGCTGGTGCTGGTCCTCCCGGGAGCGCTGCAGCCTGTAAGCTTCCATCTTAACCAGCCTGGAGGTGTCCATGGAAAAGCCTTTCTGCTCCCAGCTGCCTGCTGTGCTTTTGTTACTGCCTGGGGAAGGAGGCAGGCAGAGCCACGGGGCCTTTGCTGCGCTGCCTGCAGCAGTGCCCTGGCAGCCTCCCTCCATCTGCCTGGCTGGTGCTGGTCCTCCCGGGAGCGCTGCAGCCTGTAAGCTTCCATCTTAACCAGCCTGGAGGTGTCCATGGAAAAGCCTTTCTGCTCCCAGCTGCCTGCTGTGCTTTTGTTACTGCCTGGGGAAGGAGGCAGGCAGAGCCACGGGGCCTT
>NW_010531697.1:2702-3262 GCF_000687285.1 Phaethon lepturus | reverse complement strand
GGGGAAGGGCTGGTGCTGGCAGCAGCTCGCTCTCAGCCTCTGTTGGTTCCTGCTGCAGGAGCCGGATCAGTCTAACGCTTGTGGTCTGGCCTGTTCCAGGGTCTGGCCGTGTCACCTTTAACAACCAGCGCAGCTATCTGAAGGCAGTGACCGCTGCGTTTGTGGAAATCAAAACGACCAAGTTTACTAAAAAGGTGAGTGGAGGTGATGGGGCAGCCTGGGGAGTTGAATCTGTGTGTGATGGGTGGTACTGCTGGGAGCAGCATGATCCGTGCAGCCTGCCCTGTATCCCTGTGGGAGCAGAGGGAGATGGTCAGGCTGCTGCTCTGCCTGCTGTGAGGGGTGTTGGTGATGGATGTGGGGTACCCAGGGTGGTGCGTTGGCACCCAGGGAGTGGGCAGTCAGCCCCAGCACCACTCCATGCTCACTGCCTGGTTCTTGCACAGGTTCAGATTGACCCGTACCTGGAAGACTCCATGTGCCAAGTCTGCAGTGCCCAGCCCGGCCCTTTCTTCTGCAGAGACCAGGTAAGGCTGTGCTTGGCTCCTGGCTGTCACACT
>NW_010531697.1:1881-2207 GCF_000687285.1 Phaethon lepturus | reverse complement strand
GGAACCGTCCTCGGGGTTGTGCTTGGGAGAGAGGGCAGCGGGTGCTGGCAGAGCCTGGCTGCTGCCCCTGTCCCTGCCCAGGCGTTGGGATGCTGCAGCCCCTGCCTGCAGGTGCAGGTCTCTGCTCTCAAACCTTTCCAAAGGGCAGGCTGGTGTCTGTATTTTGTTTTGCCTTGAAACCCCTGCCCCATGGTGCTACCCCTCTGTTCTCCCCACAGATCTGCTTCAAGTACTTCTGTCGCTCCTGCTGGCACTGGCAGCACTCCATGGAGGTCCTGCGTCACCATCGCCCGCTGATGCGCAACCAGAAGAACAGAGACTCCAGC
>NW_010531697.1:0-1739 GCF_000687285.1 Phaethon lepturus | reverse complement strand
CGCAGGAGAAAGTCCTTTTGTTAACCCGCCAAGTGGAGAGCGCACGAGCGTGCCTGCTGGTGCCAGACCCAGGCTGGGAACGCGCTTCCTGAGGACTAATGGGGAAAAAAAAAAAGAAAACCAACAAAAAATAATCTTACATTCACGTTTGCACTTGCTGGTCTTTTTGTTTCTGCACTAATGCACAGTGAATTTTGTCGGGTTTTGTTTGGGGGTTTTTTGAGGGGGGGGAGCGCCCCTCAAGTGATTCTGCAGTTCCCAGACTTTGGTTCCTAGTTTGCTGATGAGAAGCAAAAAAAAAAACCAATATAAAGGGCCACGTGTTGAGAAGGTGTTGACGCAGATGCCTTCACCTAGGTTTTTTATTTATTAAAGGCGCTTTTTTACATTCCTTGCAATACTGATGGTAATAATGCAGGTCTCATTGGCTCCATTTTTTTGCAGTTGCCATACAGTGCCTTTCCATTCATTTAACCCCCATCTGAACGGCATAAACTGAATGTTCAGCTGGCGTTTTTTACTGTAACAACAAGGAGACTTTGCTCTTCATTTAAACCAAATCATATTTCATATTTTACGCTCGAGGGTTTTTACCAGTTCCTTTTTACACTCTTAAACAGTTTTTAAGTCGTTTGAAACGAGAGATTTTTTTCTTTCCTGGCAGCTTTTAACATTATTGCAATTTGTGTCTGGGGGCTGCTGGTGGAAAGTTGTGAATCGAGGGGTTTGCAACAGAACAGGACAGGCTTTTTTTTGGATCTGAAACTGGACCGGATAAACGATCTCTGAGCTGCTGTATATAGTTTTAAATAGTTTGTTGCACTTTTTTAAGTTGCACTTAAGGGGGATTGATAGAGGTTTTTAATCACACAAAGTCACAGGACTTTTTTCTTTTGTAACTAGCTAAAAAAGGGCTGCGTTTCGGTGGACAGATGAAGGTTCATAGGAGCCCTTTCTCTTAGAGGGGACAAGTACTTTTCCTTTCCTTTACGAAATGTATGGAGTAATGGTGCAGTCGACTGAAATGCTGCTGCTGGGATTTGAGAACTTTATTTTTTTTTTTTTACTTTCCCCTCTATTGGAAGCTGTGTGCCAAAGAACCAGTGTCATAATTTCTCCCTCTTATATTTTTTTTCTCCTGCTGAGCTGATGTTGCATTGTTGCATATCCCAGCTGCTCTTTGTGGGGTTTTGTGAAGCTGTGTGTGAAGTCTCTACCTCATTGTAGTATATGCAGGCAAGACTGCACTCTCCTACAGACGCGTGGAGTAAGCTGTGGTGTAGTTTTTGGCACATAATAAACACGTTGCAGCAAAAAAGTCAAGTCTCGTGCTCCTTGCCTGTGCGCCGGAGAAGCTGGGGAAGGTATGGATGCTGTAGGGGATGGGGCTGGGGCTGTGGTTTTTTAGATACTGGTTACCAAAGGCTCTTTTAGTGAGCAGCCAGGCCCCAGCTGCAGGTCCCCTCCTTAATTTGGGGAGTTAATGAGGTTAATGGGGAAGAGGGGTGACAGCCTGCTGGGCTGTGGGCTTCAGGGTTCCTGGCTGACCTTTGGGTGCCCCATGGCTGGGGAGGGGTAGTGAGTAACTCTGCCAGCAGCCCTGGGGTGGTCAGTCACCCCTCAGATTTTGGGGCTGGGTGATGTTCCCATAGGGTTTTTCATGGGTGCTCTGAGGTTGTGGGTGCTCTGTGTCCTCCACCATCACAGCCTGATGGTGGGAGCAGCTGGTCTCACCCTGA
>NW_010531696.1:0-1145 GCF_000687285.1 Phaethon lepturus | reverse complement strand
CAGCACGGCAATAACCGCACCCGGCCCAGCGTGGCTGCACCCGCCATGGGTCGCAGCTGCAGCGAGGACACCAAAACGCAGGGCTGAGCTCCAGCTCCAGCCAGGGTCTGTGCCCAGCCAGCACTGCCACGTTCTCACCACTGCTTCTCCCCGAGCCACTTCGAGGAAGCCCAGCCGGGGAACCCCAGCCTCTCCTACCATCACTCAGGGTTTGGCTATGCGGACATACCCCCCACAACCTGCCCTCCTGCCCGTTCCCGGCTGTGCCACGACGAGGGAGCAAGCCCGCGTGTGGGGTTGTGCAATGCACCAGTATTGCCTCTTCTCCATATGGGAGAACTTGCTGCATCCTAATCTATTGCCTTTTTGGGTAAGCGCTGCCGTGGGACTGCAGCAATGACAGCGGGGAGAGCTTGCAGGTCTGCTACACGTTAGGGGAATATCTCCGACCTGCAAGCGGACAGGCAAACTTCAACCACCAAAGCCTTTGTTTCCTTTGTGCATCCTTCAGGCAAAAAAAATGCTTTTGCTAAAACTGGATGGCTCAGGCACTAGCCGCGTTAATAAGATTACAGTGGAGGTTCAGACGGGAAAGCCACTCGCTTAGAAAACCAGGTTATTAAACTGATACTGAGATACTCATAGAAAAATAGCAAACTCGCGGGTGTCGGGCTCTTCTCTCCACTTCAGAGCATAATAACAAAGGAAACCCCTCCAACTATGCACCCAAACTTTGAAAGCCACCCAGACGGTTTGACTCCCCGTTTAAGGAGAAGGTGCCTGGCTGCAGGGAGGCGGCGAGGGGAGCGCAGCCCCGGGAGAAGGGATGCTCCGGGCAGGGGCTGGAGGGGGGGATCAGCGGAGGAAGGCGCATGGCTCCGGGTGGGCGCAGCGGGCGGGCAGGATGCGGCCCTTGTCCCACAGTTACTGGAGGCTTAGAAATAGGCCAGGGTGAATTGTTTTTGTAAGAAAACGGAGTGTTTCTCCGGCTCCCTGCCCCTCGCCTTGTCTCTGCTGCCTTGGGGAGGTTTCGGGGGGTTTGTTTTGGTTTTTTTTGATCCTCCCAGGCTAATCCCTGGATTCTTGCAACAAAGCCCGGCGGAGCCTGCGCCCTCCCATGCCCGGAGAAATCACAGCTCGTCGCT
>NW_010531695.1:0-7997 GCF_000687285.1 Phaethon lepturus | reverse complement strand
ATTCTGTGATTCTGTGATTCTGTAATTGAAGGCATGTTGACCTTCACGTCTATCCCTCATTCCATTTAAGTATCTTTACCTAGAAAAAAATTAAACACAGCACAAGGAGCCTATCCATGTAAAGTATTATTTTGTAGCTTTTAATGACGGTGAGGAAAATGGTTGAAGGGGAAGACTGTGGTAAATCTCATACTGAACTTTGTAGAATTCTGACATCTGGTGGTAAAAATACTTGAAACAGAAAGACGTGGCTAATGAGAGAGTAAGATTTTAAATAATCGTTTTAGCAGATTATTCCAATCTGTTTCTTTTCTAGTTCTGTATATTTAGAAATTGTTCTGCAATATAGATTAGGACCATCCAAACACTCTGTCTTTATATAAAAATTTACATAGATTCATCCCTTAAATCTTAGTCATAGTTGGTAAATTTACAGGAAGTGAATAATTAAAGGAATTCAGTAGTGAATCTGACTTCTTAGAATTACTTATTATTCTAAAAGCATTTTTTAGTATTTAGAAGTTTTTTTCACCTACTTCAAAAATACATTTGTAAATAATTATTGTTGCAAGATAATATTCTCAATCAAAACCCCCCAAAAAACCTACTTATTTGTATAGTATGGGGTTTTTCATATTACAGGTATAATTTTAAAAAATGCTATTTATGACATTTACTTGGCTTAGCTGGTGGGCAAACAGGGCTGCTAGTCTTATAGAGATACTTTATACATTTCCAGAATAAACATAAATTTAATTTAAACTAGTAAGTTGTAGTAGCAGCAGCTTCCAGCTATATCTAAACTTTATTTGCCATTAAAACAACAAGTGCAGTTCTAGATTCACTTGGAGGAGAGCTGTGCTTGGTTCAAGTCATGGGATCATGAGACAACCATGAGACAACTCTACTCGGTAAGGATTGTGGTAAGTGGTGTTACCTCCGTAGATATGGAAGTTGCACGTTAAGATGTCTTGATATCTAGCTAGCCAAGCAGCTGTACAAACCCAAGTTGTGTTATAGCTAGAGCCTAAACCATAAAGTAAAATAGATACTTATGGCTATTTTGGACACCTTAGAGTATCTCTCCTGGTCTTTAGCTACTACTCCAGAAGGGGTGTCAGACATGACACGTCTCACATCTGTTAGCCTTGAAGGGTATCTAATGCCCTAAAACATGCAAAATGACACTAAATTACTAGACTTCGATAGCTAAGTCTTATGTCTCTTGATCTCCGGTGTTTTGGCTGGGGCTTCTCAGCACAGGGAAGCCAGTAGAGCCAACCCTGTTGCTGCCGTCTTCTGGCTCAGCCCTCCAGTCTGGGCTCCTTGGCAAGAAGACAACACAGGCAAATCCATCTGTGGCTCTTCCGGCTCCCACAGGACCCCAGCTGGAGGAACAACTTGTACATAAACTACACATGTTGCCCCGCTCTTGATATAGCATTTCCCCTTAACAGATAATTAAAATATGGATCTGATTTAATAAGGACAATAGGAAGGATTACTCCTTAGGGCGGATGAGAACCTTAACCCTTCATTGTCCAGTGCCTTCATAAATCAGACTTATTTGGTGACTGATATGGAAAATAATAATTATATTTAATGTTAAGAAAAATATTTGGAAAAATACATTAATTCAGTTCATCTCTGTTTTTTTAAAATGAGGGTAATCTCATCAGGAGTTAAGTCATTATCAAAATAAGATTTTAGCAAGAGGCAAAACCTTTGGGGGGGAAAAAGAAATTGAGATAAATGCCTTGCCAAACATGTAATTTTCGTAGTTCTTCCTTAGTTCATTTTAACAATTAATAGTCCCTTCCCAGGAAGAAACTTCCAGGCTAGAATAAAAATAATCTTTTAAATAAAATTGTCAAAATGAATTGTGATAGTTTTAAGTATGATAAGTGTGGGTTTTTTTGTGGCAAAAGCCACTGCTTAATTTTAAGAGATAATTAAGTTTACTTGTGTACAGATCTTGTCTAGATTACAATAGCTGGCATAATTACATATTGGTTTCTCATTTGATTGAACCAATTGTTAAAAGGAATTGGAGACATTCTTCAGAAAAACTTGTTTTCTCCCCCAGAATAACAAGCATAAAGAACTTCCTTGTTGGTCATAAATATATATTTATCACTTCTGGAGCCCATTGCATCAGATTTTCCAGATATCCAGACTAATTTTATTTTAATTTAGCATGTACTACTTTTGTCCTTAATGAATTATTCTGTAAAACTCTTTAGCTAAGCCCTTGCTACTCTCTCAGTTTTCAGGGAACTTGTTTCAAAGAGCAACGTTCTTCACATTAGTAGGATTTTGTTTGTTTGTTTGTTTTTTAAGATTCGTAAAAAGACATGTATTGCATATGATTTATCAACAACCTGAAAGAAAGGTCAGTAACTGTTACCACAATTTTTGTTCAATCTAGTGTACCTGAGAAAAACATCTTGCCAGAGATACTTTGCCTGGTATTGAAAATTACTTTCCTTTACTGTAAAGTTGTCTTTTATTTAATGTCAAAGAAAATGCAGAATTTTACATTTTGATCACTTTTAACATTATATTTTCCAGTAAGATTTCATATGGTAATATGAACTCTTTCTGTACCAAATGTAAAGGTCTAACAGATTAATTATTTAATGCCAGTACCATATGAAAATATAAATGGTTAATGTAGCAATATGATAGAGAATAACCTTATTATAACTGGTATACTAGCATAAAAATAATTTGAGTATAAAATATTGATTTTATTTGAAGCATTAATTACTTACCTGCCAACAAATATTTCTTGCCAAAATCAAAAAAGGACAACATTCTCTTAAAGATTATTAGGAAGAAGAGGCGATGTCTTCCTTAAAGACTGTTCACATTAAGATGGTTATTTGGGGAATTATGGGGATCATTATTGTTTAGGGATCATGTACATAACAGTAATTGTAAATATGACTGAAAAATCATAAAGGCATATTTGTTAAAGGTTTTTTGAACACAAAAAAATTACTATTTAGAATATTAGTCATTTAGACCCCTTTGGAATAATTTTATTTCAGAGAAGTGGTTTTGGAAAGTTCCCATGGCAGACTCAAAGACAGTAAAATGTTTTTTCAGTAGTAATGGTTGAAAACAAGTTGCAGTTCTCTTTTTTAATATATTATCAGGCTGAATGTATGACTGTTGTGTCCTGAAAAAGATACAGGATCCTTCTCTGATCTGTGTGGGATCACAGATGAGTTTTGCCATTGAGTGGGACAATAGAGGGAGATGCAGCTCCACTGTAAGAGAACTAGAAGCATCCATACATGTGAGGTGTGCGTTTGATCTACTCTTCTAGCACCTGCAGTCTAGAAAGCAATTAAGACCAGCAAAAGATGACACCCAGGAGTTTGCCAGGTGGATCACTGTAAGTTCCATCAACTATTAATACTGCTTGATTCAACTGCCTAATCATAGGTATTTACTGGGATATTGTAGGATATCCCACTTGACCTCCAGTTGCCAGTACAGAAAGGTGTAAGTCTCCTGTAATTCTTATGCCAGATCCATCGAGACAACTGCCAGCTCCATGCATATATCACAGATATGCTAAGGCGTCATCTCAAAAAGCTCCATGTGCATTCATGTGGCTGAGTTGAACTGAAGATCTAAACTGGCTATAATGAGATCTTACACATTTTGCTTACTACAAACACCTAAACTCAGGTGTTCAAGCATCCTGATACTTCAGAAATCTCCAGAAGTAGGAGTTTTATTTAAAAAATATGTACTTGATCAAAATTTACAGAGATCCAGGCCTAATAAATGGGTGCTACAAGTACTTTAGGGTTTTTTTGTGATAAGCCTAATCTAGACCAACAAGTACAACCTTATGAACTCAAGCTAGTTAAATCAGAATACAAATCTAATAACCAAGAAGACTTGGGGTACAGGTCTTCTCTCTACTTGCAGTTCGGGTTTGATATACAGCAAGATATTATCCCATGGCTGATCTGTATCTGCTTGCATATCAAAACTGGGTCTGCTATGCTGTTTGCTTCCTTCTGCACACAAATCCTAAATACCAGAGGTAACGTCTTGCTGAAATGCCTGGAGCTGCTTCCCTCTCAGAAGTCCTGTTTTGCCTTCCTGCAGACTCAGGCAGAGATCCATCCAGCAGATATGACTGGGCTATATTTTTAAGGTTTTCAAACGAAGCCTAAAGGCTAGAGATGAAATGAAAGGCATGCTATGAAATACACAGAACTCAAGATAAACACCGTCACAAGCTTTTCAAGCACAGAGCAGAGGGAAGAGCAGTAAATGACAAAGAAACAAGGTCTACAAGTAAAAAGAGAGAGGCAAAAGAGCTGAAGCTCTGTACTCTATTAGAGGAAAGAGGTTGCTGAGATGTGAGCATATGAAGCAGAGCAGGACTGCAATACAGGACTTGTGTCTGTACAGTTCAAGTAGAAAATATGGCTAGGGAGAGGTAACCAGTGAATCTGGGATGAGAAGGGATCCTCACTGGCTTCCTGAACCCTAGAGTTCCTTTCTGAAGTTACTGAGACATAGGCTTCTTCACAAACCTTTTCTCTTGAAAGTAATCCAAAACTGGCTGCAAAAAGAGTCAGGCCCGAAGTCCAGAATAAGGCACCAAAATAGGTAACCAGACAAATTCAAAGATAAAATATCTGTAGTCAAATTTCCAGTTCAAGTGGAAACGTTTGCAGAGTTTAGGAGCATGTTAGCTGCCAGAGCCCTAACTTCACCGTCGTTCCCTCTTCCCGTCCCCCAAATGTGTGAAGTGTCTTCCTGCACTCCTCTGGTCGTTACTTCTGCAGCCTCCGCAGTATGGAAAGTCCTGGAACTTCTGGCACTAAACGCAGGTAAAGGGACAGTCAGCACATAGGTTTAAAATATACTTATCTGATCATTTTGTTCCCTGCACTACATTTTCCACGTATTAGCACTTATGTTTATGATGACAGCGTCTCTCCTTAACGGCCACGTAACCATGTATGTGCTACACATGCGCTGTTAAACATTTTGCTAATTCGTGTACACCTACCTCAGAGCTGGTGTTGAGAGAGAAGAGCAAACTGTTCTGATGAACTGGTGCAGGCAGTGAAACGGATGGACATGCAAAGCAACTGATGGAAAAATGGGCAAATGGGTATTGCCAGTAAGGTAAAGAGGATGTGATAAGAAAAAGAAGAGACGAGACAAAATGAGAGTTGACAGGCAAAGAACAGCTAAGGGCTTTAAAGGGAAGGGAGAGAATCAGAGCTTGATGCAATGTAGCAGGGAGCCCTGAGAATGGAAACAGAGCAGGGACAGGTCACGCCCAGAACAAGGGACAGGGTGGGAAGCCCGCTGAAGCGGGGAGATAATCACCAATCTGATGCGAGACTAGAGGGCAGATTTGAATGAGTGGGAAAGAATTGAAAAAAAGTGCGCAAACAGATGTTGAGATGAGATATGTAAAATTATTTAGCAGTATTTGTAGGTCCTGGACATGAGTCCAGAGAGAAAGTAGTTGTGGACAATTTATGAACTCAATGGGACCTTGAAATAATAAAACAAAAAGGTGTCAAGAGACACTCGTATGAAGTGCCTTTTCACAGTAAGACACCTAGAAACACCTGTAATAAGGCTGAAATGGAAAGCGAAAAGAAAGATGAAAGATCTTCCTCTCTAAGTCTGAGTCACTGCAAAGTGACTCACTCAGATTGAGGAGGAAGATCACATAAGAACAGAGAGCAGAATGAAATAAGAGTATTTCCTTTTCAATTTATTTGTAACATCAGAATTATAGCAAACAGCAAAAAGATTTTAAACATCTGATGGGATTTCTCTGCTGTGTTCGAGAAAAGTTGTGTAGTGTATTAAGAGTTTATACAGCATATAATTACAGGAAATAAAACAAGCATTCACAAAGGTAATTTCTTTCCTTAAAAATGTAAATGTACTTTATACTGCTGTTTACCCTGTCTTCTGTAGTTTGCTTTTCTACTCCATGACTTTGGAAATAGAAAATGTCTTACTATATTGTGACCGACTCTTCACATTTCCAAAACATATTAATGTGCCACTGAACACCACAAACAGATTTTTAGCCTATGTGATTAGGCTGGTATCACTTACTGGTCTCTTTTTTTCTTTTTTTTTTTTTTAATTATGGAAATAGCAATAGTAATGAAAAAGATAAAGCTAACAAAACCAAGGAAATTAAGTATAGTGCAAACATTTGCTTTCAGGTTCAGAAGGTGTTACACTTTCATATTTGTGGTGCAACATATCCTTTAAGGAAAATGAATTTGTCTGCACTGCTGCCCAGGCAGGAGGAAATTAATGGCCTCCCAGGAAGCACACAGCTTCTCCAGCTTTCAGCCAGAACTAACGCAGATGCTTATGCCGAAGCCTCCTAGATCCATTTTAGGAGTCTCCCTGATATGAGGTGAAGGCCAAGGTAACATCAATACTTTTCTTCTAATATCTGATCATTTTGTTATGTAATCATCCCTGTTGTCCTTATTAGCCTCTGTATTTTGTCCTTTTGTTTTGGGTGATAATAATTGTCAGCTGTGGTACTCGTCTGTGGAATGTTTCATTCAAAAGTGAGGTGTTTTCTGGCTCCTGATAGATGATGATGATGTGCACACAGCCTTTCATGTTGGCTAGTGTTTTCTCCTAGTTTCCTTTTGTTCACTGCATCTTCTTTTCTATACAGCTGTCCAGCTCATAGGAGCGCCTTTTTTATCCAATGTTTGTCTAGCAATAAGCACAAAAATGTTCTGGCCTGAGGATGCTATGCGATACAAATATTGCATACATAACAAATGAAAGTTATGAAAGACTGCCTGGTGCCTTGCAAGTGTTTCTGGTCTATTCTGGAAAGGGTTTTGTCAGATTAGCTGTAGGGTACTAAAATAGACAGAGGGAAGTGGGAGCCAGAAATTAATGAAATTCAGAAATGTTGCTGCTTCAGTGTGTGTAAATGGATGGTTTAAATTTCAAAAATTTTCAAAAAAAGAGAAAACCCTAGAAGTACATAAGCTTCTGCATTGTGTGAACACATCCTTCAATATTTTTATTACATTCTATTTCAGAATTTCTGAAATTGAAAAATTTTATTCAGTCGTGAAATTATTTTGCTTTTCCTCACATGAATGATAATTCAAGCCGCCAGTATCTCCTTGCAGGACTGACATGGCGCAGTGCAGACTTGGCCGTCAGAGCTGGTTGGCCCATGATGCAGACATTCACAGCTTTCAGAGAATTAGGGAGCTTAACTGAGGAGGCTTTGAAGGTTCACCTTACCTCTTCCCCAACGTGCTACCCTAAGGAAGCAGTTTAATGCCTTACAATTTTAAAAATCAGATTGAAATGAAACATGTCAGGTAGCTTTGGATTAGGTAGCACAAAACCAAACAAAACTATTTAATTTCAGTTTCAACCAAACCCTTTTGGGGAACATTTTCCCAAAATAACAGTTTCGACTGGAGGAAACTATTTTCATGAGAGGAGTCACTCCAGAAGAAAATAACTGGTCACCTACTGTTTTAATGCTTTGTAACCACTGTTTTTTCCTGAAGACTGAAACCAGATCTCATGGTGCCACCTGGTGTCCTCACACAGAGTAGCTGGAATAGTTACAGGATTGTGTTGGTTTTGTAATATTGTACTTTCTAAACAATCTTTAAACAAGAAGAAAGTATTTAGTATCTGATACAGTTTTTAAGCAAGTACAGGAGATTTTGTTTGTGAGATTGAAAGAGGATGCCCAACCCTAACCTGCTGACTAATTTAATAGTGATATAAAAATAGCAATGATATGCTTATTGTATTGTCCTTTTACTTGTACAAATACAAATATTTGTCCACCTGGACTTTAGTAAAGCCTTTGACACCATCTGCCACAGCATTGTACTGGAGAAACTGCCAGCTTGTGACTTAGACAGGTGCACTCTTCACTGGGAAAAGAACCGGCTGGATGGCTGAGCCCAAAGTGTTGTGGT
>NW_010531694.1:11617-12546 GCF_000687285.1 Phaethon lepturus | reverse complement strand
ATAAATATATATTTATATATAATCTATTTCCTGCAGGTTTCTCTAGCCTCCCTCTGTAGAAAGCTAGTTGCAATCTGAGCATGGAAAGGACATCTGCTTTTGTGAATGATAAAGGAGTAACTCCATCCTTTTCACAAATCCTACATAGGCTGAGCAGTAACACAGGTGTATGTCAGGAAGTTGTACATGCGTGCAGAGAAAAAAAACCAAAACCATATCTATGGGCCTTCAGTATCAGGGTAAGTGGGGTGACAATTATCCACCTAACACCTTATTGCGAGTCTACTCCTTAAAATGTCTTATTGATTTCTGTATACAGTTGTGGGAGGGGATGATATAAAAAGCCTGTTTAGTAGTTTGTATTTTTTTAATCCTGTTTTGTTGCACCGGGAAACAGGGTGCACCTTATCTTCTGGTCAACTAAACATTAGAACATATTCCCTTCCCAGTTATGGCCTTTAACCATTTCAAAAGCCACAGAGGAGGGAAACAAATATCAGTGGGAAAAAAGCAATCTTTATTTATGGCAATACAGACATCAAAATTGCCTTGCCCAGCTAGAATTCCAGAGATACACAAGCATAGATCAGTAAAACAGCAGTTCCTGGTACGATTTGATACTAAAGAATGGACTTTTCCTCAGGCATTTTCTTCCCCATCAGCTCACACAGCATTTTCTGTTTATTCACTTGGTAGTACTCATTGATCAATTACTCAGCTGTACTTGGCATAAGGAAAGTAATAGTTCACTGGTGAATCCGAAAGCAGGCAACATGCTTGTATACAGTTTTTGTGCTATTAAATACCTGTGTACTATGTTTTATTTTCTGTAATCTATCTTTATAAGTGATAATCCAGTATGTTATTTGAAATAAGAAGCATTCATTATTTCAATTATACTGCCTTTTTTTTTAAAAAAAAAAGAACGA
>NW_010531694.1:1357-11586 GCF_000687285.1 Phaethon lepturus | reverse complement strand
TGTAGGGAATAGTTATTTATTTATGGGGGTAACAGGAAGAAAGTAGCCTTAGATAATCAACTTGAAAGCACAGACCTCTGGAACAGGCTTTGTTAGAGCTTATAGATACAAGATGTTATCCTCCACGTGTATCAGTCACTAGTTGGGATGATGAGACTTTTGGAATGTTACACAGTTATTGAATCAATTACATATGTGTACACATGTATATGTATTTATAAAGATATGAGTGCAATCTAGGAATGCTGCAATCCTGCTCCAAACAGGGGAAGGTTGAAAAGCTAAATTGCACCAGCTATCATTGGAACAATGCTGATTTAGAAGGGATGAAATCCCTTTAGTTCTCATTGATAATTCTGTGCCTATGTGTCTTTATAGAGAGAAAGACAGATTTACCCTGAAGACCTTCTTAAACATATCTTAGGAAGAACATGACCCAGTAATAAAGAAAAAGGGGAAGGCATTTCATAAATAATAGCACAAGCATATGTCTTAAGCATTTACAGAAGGGAACATTTTTAATGCATATATTATAAAAATTCAAAAAGCCTTGAGCTAAGGGAAGGCCAATTGCATAAAGCTTTCTAAACATTGTATTAAAAATGTAAAAATTAAAAAACTTGATTTTTGTTCAAAAAATAGATCATAACTCCCAAGACCTATGAATATGAAAACATTTGCAGAGTTTGGCCAGCTGATATCTTTGGAATGTAACTCAGTTATTTTAAAACTATTGTGAGGACACTTGTCTGTGTAAGCCAAAATCCAATATGCATAACAAGCCCCAAAGGCAAAAAAAACCAGGTCAATCACAACCAAATCTGCACAAGTCTGTGCTCTCTGGACTGACCAAGCCAGTTGTAGGAGTCTAACAAAATGCAATAACATAGATTTTAATGCAAATTCCTGTAATTGATGGGAAGCTTCCCTTCTGGACAAGTCTGAGCCGGGTGGTCTCAGTTATGTGCTTTTTAAAAATAATATTTTGTTTATTTAAAACAAATTTTAATTCTGGAAAAAAAAATCAGCCTTCAAAGCCTTGTAAACGTGTTTTCTTCAGGACGTGTTTTTTTCAGGACATGGTTTAGGGGACATGGTGGCACTGGACTAATGGTTGGACTTGATGATCTTGAAGATACTTTCCAAACTAGTGATTCTGTGATTCTGTGTGATTCTGTGTTTGATTCAAAGTTCGGGTAAACATAACTAAAACCTCTCAGGTTTTTATGTTTTTATGTTTATCTGTTTTTACGATACAGAGAGATTTTTAAGCTAATTAAAGTATAACACCAAAAAATGTTCTTTCACCATTACTTTCACAATCCATAATCCTGGTTCATATGGTCAAGCATTACATACTTACTGACATATTCATAAATATCATGATTAGAAGCCCCAATCTGCTTCTTGTATACAGGGTTTTTATCACTCCCCCCCTCCCTCCCGCTCTCCCTCTCTCTCTCTCACCAGTAGGAGGAAGGTGAAATTTTATTTTCAGTTCAACTCTGTTGGCTTATTCTGGCTGCTCTCTCTGAGAATTAAATCCTTGAGACCTCTGCTTATACATGAATCTATTACAAAGGAATAGATTTTGGGATTAATTTTGCAGACTTCTGTAAATTCTTTTTTTCTGTTATATTTCTTTTCTGTGATATGAGTATATATATTTGTCTCTATTTACAGGTAGCTCATGATCTTTTTCTTTTATTCTGAAGAACATAGCACATTATATGAATATTATACAACCATTTATCCATTATTAGACCCATGCAAATTATTAGCTGGAACATTAAGTAAATTTTTCATACTTGAAAGTTTGTTAAGGAAGATCAGTTCCACTGTACTTTAGGATCCAGGCAATTAATCCCATCTCAGTTTGACAGATGGAAATCTGCTGCTTATCCCCACTCCTAGGTGCAGGCAAAAGCAAAGCAGAGCTTGTGTTACAGAGGTGCAAATGCACACATACACAATGGAAATACACACATAACAGCACCTCAATACATCATGAACAACACAAAGGGTTCAATCCTATTCCTCCCTTCTGGCTAACCAGACTTTAAGCTCACTGGTGGAAGGCACACATGTCCTTCACTCCCTTAGTTTACAGGCACATCACAGACATTTGAGGATCCTGTGGGCTCTGGCCCACGTATGACTCCATCCAGACCCCATTCCCAGATCCTCGGCCACTTATCCAGTTTCAGCTCTCACCTAGTGTCTTTCCAGAACCTGATTCTCTCTTACTATCTGGCTAGCACAGCTCAAAGTTTGCTATCCGAACACGCACACACATCCATACACACACACAAACGAGAGATGACAATCGCACAGTGAATAGATAGGGATAGGGTCCTTCAAGAAAATAGAACAGAGTGCAACGATCGGGTGCAGGGCTTGATGAGGCAAATATACTGACCAACTGCTTGCCTACTTGTCCCCTCAATGTCCGTTCCTCTCCATTTTTCCATGTTTTTCCCTGATACTCCTCTATCCCTGACATTCTCCACCCTTATCTCTGCCCAGATAAACAATCTGTCCCTAATCACCTTTTCCAAACAAGCCCACTGTGGCTACATCAATACCCAAATTTTATATTTCTGACATTATTACCTAGAACACCTTGCTCTTACATGGTACTCATGATTGGTTATTTCGGACCTGTTGGCCTTGCAAGACCAGTCTCCAAAAGGTTCCCAAAGCTCCTCTTCAATTATATGTGAAGTCCAGCCATTTTTCACATAATTCCCCTGTAACAATTTCTGAAATTCATCTGTACTTCATGACACTATGTGTAATATTTGTCAGCTGTTTCATCCAACAATTTTTCATGTCCAGTTCAGTAATTCCTTATATTCTGTTTACTTTGCTAAACCTCAGGACAGGGCTTACTGATCTACATGCTTGTTTTAATAAAGTTTAAATTTTAGTTGCTGTTGTGAGAAAATTGTTACCACAAGTCTGTACTTTTTTCCTTTGATTTCATTTCTATATAAGGATTTTTCTTTTAATTAATTCAAATAATTGCAATCCTGATTTTTTCTAGATTGTTAGCATGTGCTGTGCATGATTTCTAGAAAAACTGATCCTCTAAGCCACACTAAATCATTGAACAACTGTTTTAAAATAAGACAGGAATGACAGATGGTAAATGACTTATTTTCTGATACAAATTTTCAGACAATAGATTACTTCAAAGATACTTTCATTGATTTCCAATTTGCTTAGCATTCACCTACAATAAAATAGCCTACGTGTGCAGCCAAGCAATTTTATTTAACAATTTATTTTTATTCAATTAATCAACATTATTCACTGCCAGATTTTGTCTACTGCGTTCAAGATCCAAAAAAGCATGCTTAAAACATACATGTTTGCTTTTTTCTTGGCCAATACCTACCTTTGTTCATACTGACTAATATGAAAGAAAGGGATACTCCAGTTCTCCCACATGGGCCGGTGTTTATAGACTCAGTCCCTCCTACTCAGTCAACATGCCAGAATGTGTGCTAAAGTAGACGATTAGGTTTAAATCATTAGAAACAGGAGACAGACAATGGACTTTTAAAACATCTTCTGTGATTCAGTGCAGACTGTTATTTTATAACTGAGAGTCAGACAGGATGCAGCTCAGTGTATGCTCTTTTCTACATGCGAAACAAACTGTGCATTAAATTGGGAAGAACAACTGAATTTCACAGTGGGAAGAATGCATTAGGTTAAAATAATGCATAATCATAGATGTACGATACTGTGCTTAGGCATATAAAATGTTTCAAGAGAACGAAGTGCTAGACACAGGTATTTAAAGAGCTGTTTATTTTCTTTATCATTTACAAACAGGGAACAGGGAAAAAGAGACTGGCAATCTCCCTTCAATTAATTTTCAGCCGAGCGGTCTCTTGTATTAAGGTGATAAGCAACTTGTATTGAATTACTATACAAAAAGTTAACTATCTAAAGAACTCATGAAACTAACGTTTTCTAGAAAACAAGAAAATAAAGGTATTTATGAAGTGAATATTGATAAGTAATGTGTAAGTGTTATAAGCCAGATAAGTTAACCAACTGTCTTGGTTTACCCCAGCAGGGAACTAAACACCACAGAGCCACTTGCTCATTTCTCCTCCAGCAGGATGGAGGAAAGAGAATTGGAAGTGTAAAAGTGAGAAAACTCATGGGTTGAGATAACAGTTTAATAATTTAATAATTTAATAAAATAATAAAACAATAACAACAACAACAACAACAACAACAATAATAATAATAGTTTAATGAAAAAGAGAATAACAAAAAGAGAGAGAAATAAAACCCAAGAAAGACCAGTGATGAAAATGAAAAAGACCTAATTGTTCACCACCAATAGACCAATGCCCAGCCAGTCCCCAAGCAGCTGCCCCCCTGGCCAACTTTCCCCGTAGTTTATATGCTGATCATGACATCATATGGTATGGAATATGCCTTTGGTCAGTTGGGGTCAGCTGTCTCAGCTGTGTCTGTCACATGCTTTTCCTGAATTTTCTGCTTTTCCCGAATTTTCTGCTTTTCCCATATCCATTTCAATAGAGTCATCTGGTAAGTGCGGTACGACCTCTGCCACGCTCTCCTCTGCGCGCTGCTTCTGGCAGTGGCACAGCCCAGCCTTGCACGGTCTCATCAGGGACAGAAAGACCTGCCAATTTTTTGTGCACCCCCAGCCTACTCACTTGTTGGGCAGTGTGAGAAGCAGAAAAGACCTTGACCCGGTGGAAGCACTGCTCAGCAATAGCTAAAACATCCCTGAATTATCAACACTGCAGCACAAATCCAAAACATAGCCCAATACTAGCTACTATGAAGAAAATTAACTCTACCCCAGGCAAAAGCAGCACATGATCTAATGTAAGGGACTGCAGAAGCTCTTTAGTTGAACTCTAGAGCAATGTTTGAAATGTGGATTTTTCCTTTCTCTTTCTTGGCACAGCTTTCTTGTTGCAAGATACCAAAGCATTGTCTTTACTGATATAGCTATTATTCAACCTGCTTCATAAAGATTTTTTTTTTCCCCATTAAATCTGACAAATGTTAACTTAGGAAGTACTTATTTTTCTTGTTTGACTGTACAGAAAAGTTGAACTACTAATTGTGAAAAGGCAGGGTTAGATCAAAGGGGTTTTCTAGGATTAAGAAAGCTCATAGAAATTCTTCTGCCCCACTGCTACTATACCTGTTCTACACACCCCATTTTGCTTTTGTCTTCTCCAGTGTTCTTTATAGAACATTTCTTGTTCCTGTTACCTGCTGCTAGCTTTGTTGTCCATTTTTATTTAGACACAAGTTGGTTTATGATGGGACTGATAGAAATATCAAGAGACCCGAGGTGATGGGGCTTGTAGATTAGACAGAGACTGCAGAGCCCTAGTTGGAGCCAATATTCCTGAATGCTGGTGATGTCCTCAAATGCTGAAATTCCCTTTGCTTGAGCGCTGAACTGCTCTTAAACAGAAAGAGCATTTTCATCGTATTAGATAAGGTTACTGTTCTGTTTTAAAACCTACTTGCTGTTCCCTTCATCAGCTTTTACTTTTTAAATTCATGCATTTTCCCTTGAACGAGCCCTGTGTCACCTTCTGCAAAAGTTTTCTGTTTCCTCACACAAGATTAGACATCTTTCTCAGTATTTCCTCTCAGGAACAATCATGGAAAGCAGCTAACTTTATCTGCATACCATGAAAAGCTACTGAGAGCAAATTTAAAGAGTAGTCATAGAGGAAACAGTAGGATAAAAAGGTCTTTTACACTGTCTGGGTATCTTATTCAGTCTTATTCTTCAAAGTCTGAGTCTTTAATTTCCAGTTCTGCTGCAAGCCACATGTCATGAACTTGCTAAGTGGGTGGAAATCACAGGGAGACAAATAAGAAAAGGAACTGAAGAAAGAAAGAGAAGGAAACTACAATTACAGCAGCAGGGACAATAAGTAGTTCAAAGGTGGAGTTTCTATTAGTTCAATGAACAGGTTTCTTTTTTTCTTACTTGAGTGTATTCTGATTGGTGTATTCCGTAAGAACCACCAAACAATTCAAATGTTTCTGTTGAGTAATTGAATGATCTGCTTATTGAAATTCTTATATCTCCTACATCTTTCCCTTTTTTCCATCCCTGACTTTTCCAGTGTTATTTATTAAATCCTGAGCTCTTAATATCTGTGCTTTGGTACTGTAAAAAATGTCACATTTTTAAATTCACTTGGATATTTTAAAATAAACAACATCTTGCTATAATATTCACATACAACAGAATACTGAAATCAGTACGTCTGCAGTGGATTTGATTTTGCTTATCAGAAGCAAAGAACAATGTGAATTGTAGGTCTGATCCTAGTAAGTCTCTGTCACACAGACACAAAGACAAATGTTATCCTAACCAAATGAATTCTCATAACTATCTCCAAGAGGGTATTTCATAGTCAGTATATTTCTGAAATGAGAGCTGAAAATAGCATTTAAAATAACACTATGGCTAAAAAAATATAGGGGTCAATATACATGTAAGATTATGTCCACTAAAAAGATATGATGCTCCTACATAGAATTAAAATGAGAGCAAGAGCTTCAGAATTGATATTTTTAACATGTTTTTTACAGAAGATATCACTGCATTAATTTGCACTTTGAGCTGCTTGCTCATCTGCAGCCGTTTTGTCTGAAAGAGAGAACAGCAATATTGCAGTTTTTGCCCTTCTGTGACCTTTTTCTGTTATATTTGGTCTACAACTATTTCACAACCCTGAATACAACCCATGTAAAGTTTTAACAGGTAGCTCTTTCAAAAGTGTGAACTCTGCATGTGAAATGAAAGTGGTCAGAGATGTATTCATCAGGATGTTACATTCTGGGGAGTGCAATGAAAAAACAAAAGCCAATGTTCCAAATTGTGTTATTTTAGCAAAGAATTCCTCCAGATATCCTGAACCCACACAGACCTTGTGTCTGTTGTCACCTGACAATTTGCCCTGATTTATCTGATGGGAGTCCCAGGGCACAAATGACAGTTGGGGCTTATTGGAAACTTCATCTTGAAGCTTCCTGAGATGTCAAGCCAGAAGGCATGAAGCTACAGTTTTAATTCAGGTAATGCTGAATACACCAACATTAGGTATAATACCTGACATTTTCTTTCATGTTGGTGTTGTCTATACTTGGATTTGTACTACAGTGTTTTTTCTTCACCGTTTCTTTTCCACAACTGTATCCTTAATTTACTGAAGTCCAAGTCAGGGAGGAAATTTAACGTAAAATCATAGAATCATAGAATAATTTGTGTTGGAAGGGAACTTTTAAAGGTCATCTAGTCCAACCCCCCTGCAATGACCAGGGACATCTTCAACTAGATCAGGTTGCTCAGAGCCCCATCCAGCATGACATTGAATGTTTCCAGGGATGGGGCGTCTACCACCTCTCTGGACAACATGTTCCAGTGTTTCACGACCCTCAGTGTGAAAAATTTCTTCCTTAGATCTAGTTTAAATCTACGCTCTTTTAGATTAAAACCATTGCCCCTTGTCCTATTACAACAGGCCCTGCACAAAAGTCTGTTCCAATCTTTCATACAAGCCCCCTTTAAGTACTGGAAGGCTGCAATAAGGTATGGAGCCTTGTCTTCTCCAGGCTGAACAACCCCAACTCTCTCAGCCTGTCCTCAGAGAAGAGGTGTTCCATCCCTTGGATCATTTTTGTGGCCGCCTTCTGGACCCGCTCCAATGGGTCCATGTCTTTCCTGTGCTGAGGGCTCCAGAGCTGGATGCAGCACTGCAGGTGGGGTCTCATCAGAGCAGAGTAGAGGGGCAGAATCACTTCCTCCAACCTGCTGGCCAGGATGTTGTTGGCCTTCTGAGCTGCGAGTGCACATTGCCGGCTTTTCATCCACCAGTGCCCGCAAGTCCTTCTCAGCAGGGCTGCTCTCAATCCCTTCATCCCCCAACCTGTATTTGTACCGGGAGTTGCCCCAACCCAGGTGCAGAACTCTGCACTTGGCCTTGTTGAACCTCATGATGTTCTCCTGGGCCCATGCCTCAAGCTTGTCCAGGTCCCTCTGGATGGCATCCTGTCCCTCAGGCATGTCAACCACACCACTCAACTTGGTGTCCTCTCCAACCTTGCTGAGGGTGCACTCGATCCCTCTGTCTATGTCACTGATTAAGATATTAAAGTGTACTAGTCCCAGTATGGACCCCTGAGGGACACCACTCATCACCGATCTCCATCTGGACATTGAGCCGTAGAAGAGATGGATTTGGGGTTTCCAGAAACTTCATCTAGACTGAAGAAAAAACTAGTGGAAACAATTAAGAAAACAAACCCTTCAAACTTTTAGACAATTAACATATTTAGTCCATTAGTTCATTTCACAAAAAAAAAGTAAGAATTAGAACTTGTTATAATATGTCTATGTAAACCAGAGAAGGCTTTTATTTTACAATGTTGGGGTTTTTTTATATGCAATGACCTATCAACCAAACAGAAATTTAATGGATTGTATACCATGTTGATAAAAATATTATTGAGTTTCTGTGAAGAAAGCAAATAATATTCAAATATATATATAAGTACATTGTATTTATTTATATATAAATTTACTCATGTGTATATATATATCTCTCAAAACAGAAATCATCTCTCAGTTTTTGCTAAGCTGCTTGTGCTAGAAATGCATTTATCCACCCAACTCTTTATTATCACAAGATGAATCTGCAGAGTCAAAAGATGGTAAGTGAAGTTAGATTAAAGTAATATGAAAAATATAAGTCTCTGATTCCCTGGACAATGGAAAATCTGAAATACTAGAAATGAATAAAAAGTAACAATATGTAGCTGTAATGATCTAGTTTTCACTTAAAGATCTCAAAGTACTTTGAAAATTAAGTTAATGTTACTGTCCTCAAAGTTTAAAATGTGGAAAAGAGACATAGTGAGAAGAGGTGACTTGTTTGAAACTGGCCACTAGGCTTGCAGAAGTAGATGGTAATGATCTTCATCTTCAGTACTTCACCAGGTAGACGTCATCACTACTTTCCATGTCTCTGTGTGACAGGGTTGAAAACTGAGAGGAAAAATAATGTCTTTTTTTGTTTCACTTTGTAACACTGCTGTTAAAAGTTGTTTCTAGTTTGCTGCTTTGGCTATTTTCAATGCTACATTTCTTCAGATGCAAGGATTAGCCTTTGCTTGAAAATTCTGAATCTATGAAAAAGTATATAAATGAATGAACCACAACAACATTACGTTTCATTATTCTTTGCCCTTTACTATATACAAAATATATAGTAAATATACAAAAATTCTCATAAATAAGTTACAGAGTGCAATCCTCACCAACACAGCCTCCAGCACTTCCCGTTTGGAGTCTCACTCATCAAAGGGCATTCTACAGTAGTGTCTGGGCTCAGGTCATGGTCCAGGGGAGAAGAGAGTTTCTTCACACAGACAGGTGACGAAATTGTTCTCTACCTTCTGATTCAGTGAGAAAAAGACATTGTTACACAGTTATTTTCATACTCTGTGATTAGAAATCTGATCTTGACAGGCCATAGCTTTTTTTTTTCCTGTGGCTGAATAAGATATTTGTGAAGATGGTAAATGTTGCTTTGTACATGTTTTCCATCTATGCGTTAGAGTAGAATAGAACAGAATAACAGGTTCTTATCAAATGTAAATCAGTGTAACTACACCAATATACATCAACTTTCCATAAAGTTATTCAAAGCAGAGCTATTAGAAAATATCTTTTTCCCCATGAATTTCTGTATGCATACATACATATATATTTATATATAAACTAGTTATTTATTTCCATTTAGCACAAACTGACATTTTTACTTCTTGAAAGCTTTATGGTAGCAATTATATCCCACTGCTATTCGAAATATTTCAGGTGAAATCACCCGTGTATTCATGAAAAGGGAAAAGTGCATGGTTTATACTGCTTATTGCTCTGATTATCGTTATCCCATTCTTTTCTTTGTAGTTTAGCAAGTACTAACAGACACATAGATATGGATGCCATGGTGTCCTGGTTTCAGCTGGAATAGAGTTAATTTTCTTCAGAGAAGGAAGTGTGAAGTTATGTTTTGGATTTGGGATGAAAATAATGTTGATGACGTGCTGATGTTTTGGGTTGTTGCTGAGCATTCAAGGACAGTCCAGCTTCTTGTGCCAGGCTGCCAGTGAGCCGGTGGGGGGGCCAGGGGGGG
>NW_010531694.1:0-1035 GCF_000687285.1 Phaethon lepturus | reverse complement strand
TCTTCCGATTCTCTTCTCCATCCCACCAGGAGGAGTGAGCAGGTGGCTGTGTGGTACTTAGTTGCCAGCTGGGGTTAAACACACATGGCTAGAGCCTTTTGGCCCCATTGGTGGACAGTGTTTGGTTTCCACATTTCAGGAGAGAATCTGAACCTGGAAATATTTTATCCTTTCTTCTTTTTTTTTTTTTCTCTTTTCTCCCTCTGCAAGGTTTATATTGCCACACAAATTGCAGGACAAAGTTCAGTCAGATCCCATGGGAATTGCCATGGCATTGCCATAAAGAATGTCCATACCATTAAAATGTAATGGTCTGATATTCAAGCTACACTGGGAAGTTGACTTGAATTATGCTTTTCCCATACGCAAAAGTTGATACATGAATCCTCTGGACTGAATTAAGTTTTATAAAGACTTATAAGGTGGGACACAGTGCTTTCTCAGTTTTGCTCAAGACCTTAAGATCAAAACTGTACTTCATAAAACAGAAATAAATCCTATTTTGTTCAGATATACTTCTGTTATCTACTTAATTCTACAATTACAATTTACATTAAGCAGTAGTGTTGGTATTGCACCTCATTCTCAAAACCTGTTGCATTTTGCCAATGGTCTTAGGTATAGTGCCTGATTATTGTTATAAAAAAAATCTTAATAGTGTCAATAGTCTTCTCTGTGAGACAGTAAAGAAATGTCTTTGTTCATTCTGAAGAAAGAAATGAGTGCAGATGGTCGCTTGAAATTACAGCCTATATTCTGGATTCAGTTCTATTCATTTTAGGCATTGAGACAGACAAACCAAGAAGAAAGGTCACTGGTAGCATTTCCTACAGTCCGAGGCTCTCTCGAGGGTGATCCAGGTCCTAAATGGACTGAACTGCTCTCTTTAATAACTCATCTTTTTGCCTGGACCGTAAGGGGAATCTGTGATACCTCATAGGCTAAGTATCAGTTCGGTATCAACATATGAGGAAGAATGACCCAAGACCTATGTTTCTATTTTGTTTTTTTTTTTTTTTAATTATTTAGTCTCTG
>NW_010531693.1:0-2633 GCF_000687285.1 Phaethon lepturus | reverse complement strand
GAGTTGTGAAGTCCATCCTTCTCCCGCCCCCTGAGGCAGATAATTCTTGAGTGTCAAACTGTGTTACTCATTTAAACATTGTTAAAGATCTATCTTTAACCCAAAACAGCAGGGAAAAATTGAATTTTAACCAACCTGTCTCGCCAAGATCATTTCTCAGTGCCGCAGGGATTTTGTTTCCATGTGATCTGTGCTACTATCACTGCAGTATTGCAAGAAAGGTCTTTGTTTCTTCGTCACATACTCTTTTAGCAAGCTACAGGATGGCTGTACCGTCACACTAGATACATTCCAGAGGATAATGGCTCTGAAAATCAGCATGCTGTGCTAATTCCCTAAATTTACTTTTATTCTGTTGTTTCAGAACAAAGTTTGTACTGAATTGTCTTTCCCCGTAACTGTCTTCTGTGAAGGAAAGAAACAGACTCTTAGAAGTGGCAGTGGCATAGCTCAGTCTTACTACCTGAACAGGACTTGTAAATGGCATGCAGTTGGTATTCTTTTTTCCTTCCTCACCTGCTCTGTACAGATGACAGAGTCAGGTATCAACTTTTGACACCATGGATCCTGGATCTTAGAAGGAATAGTCTTTAAACTGAACTAAACATTTTATTATTTAAAAAAAAATTAACTTGTCTTTTACCTGCCTATGCTGGTAATCTGTAAATTTGTTTTCAAGTTTACCTTGCACTGTCATTATTTAGGCTTTCTCTAAGACTATGCTTATTTGTTGTTCTCTCACAGGTAATTTTCACCTCCATTTAAAACATAGTTCCAGTGATTAGGTATTTGGCCCATAATATATCTGTTGTCTGCTGTGAGATTAGGAGCTAAAAAGCTGTTAACATCACAGTTAAACATAAAATCTAAATCTGCTCAAATCTAAACACTTCTGAAGTACCTGGAGGAATACATGCTTGGGGTGAGTGGTCAGCAGACCTCTCTTAGGCTGTATAGAAAGAAGGATTTTAGAGAAACAGAAAAGGTAACATCTCTTGTTTCTGTTCGGAAACATTATTTGAAGAACATACAGGAGTGTGTCATACAAAATATGTCTGTTGGAAGTATGAGTTGCAGTTCAAGAACAGGAATGGCCATCCAGGATCCAAACCAGAAATGCACATGGCCACCAATGCTTTGGATACTTGGCAAACATACACCTGGAAAGTGAATGACCTCACAGCCTAAAATGTCCTTTTCCAAAACTAGCCTCTGCTTTTGTAAGCTTCTTTTGTCCTGCACTCCAGCTCCTCTCCTTTGACCCTGTCTGTTGAATTAACAGACTCAAATGTCTGTCTTCCGGTTGGCTTCATTATCTCCTTTCTCTGCATTCCCTTATAATCTTTTAGTTTCCTAATAGTCTACATTGGAGTAACTGAGTATTTTACAGTCTTCAGTGTATTTATCCTCGGAAAATACATGCAAGTTTAGTCAGCTGTATTGTTCTCCTTTTACAGTTGAAAAATTACAGAAATTAAGTTACTAGTCCAAGTTCACACAGGAGATCTGTGCTGCAGATTGTTTCCCAGTTGGAAAGTGTCTTTTGTAGCACAGCAGCCTATACCAGAACCTCTGGTGTCACCACACAGAAAAAGGTGGCTGGACCAACACTACATGGCTAAGGCAGGCTTTAAGAAGCATCTTTGTGAGCCATCAGATTTGTATTTATTGATCTCTCTCGTGGGGAGAGGAACAAATGGTCAAAGGCAGATGGAAGATGCCTTACATACAAACATGTATGTCACTGAGTCTTCAGTGAAATTGTTTTGAAATGAGGATTGGTGGTGAATTAGTGTGTTAAAAAATGTGTTTTAAAAGTTTGGGTAACTGAGTAAGAAATTGGCTTCCCTTTAGAACTGTTCTTCTCTAATGACCTTTTAAAAAGTTTTTGTCAATAAATAATTCACACTTAATGGCTTGAAACTTCTTGTGCTAAATGAAAAGAGTAAAAACAACAACAACAGAAACAGGGGTAGTACTGTTTTAAATACTGTATTGGCTCTGGCTGAGATGGAGTTAACTTTCCCCATAGCAGCCCTCAGTGCTGTGCTTTGTACTGGTAGCTAGAAAGGTGTTGATAACACACCAGTGTTTTGGCTACAGCTGGGCAGTGCTGGCACAGCATCAAGGCTGTCTCTGCAACATTCCCCCTACCGGTAGGCTGGGGGTGGGCAGGATCTTGGGAGAGGACACAGCCAGGACAGCTGACCCAAACTGGCCAAAGGGATATTCCATACCATATGATGTCAGCTCAGTAATAAAAGCTAAGAGAAAGGAGGGGGAGTGGGGGCATTTGTTTTACGATGTTTGTCTTCCAGAGCAACTGCTACACGTACTGAAGCCCTGCTTCCCAGGAAGTGTCTGAACATCGCCTGCTGATGGGAAGTAGAGAGTACATCTTTTGTTTTCTTTTGTTTCTGCGCGCGGCCTTTGCTTTCTGCTTATTAAACTGCCTTTATCTTGACCCACGTGTGTGGTGGGTTTTTTTTTCTTTCCATCTTAATTTCTCCCCCCTGTCCTTCTGAGGGAGGGGAGTGATAGGGCAGCTTGGTGGCGCCTATTTGTTACTCAAATACTCCATAGAAGTGATTGCTGGATCTGCACCCAGATCCCAGAAAATTCAAGGAAAGATA
>NW_010531692.1:1288-5074 GCF_000687285.1 Phaethon lepturus | reverse complement strand
TCGCGGAGGCAGACCGCGCGGTTGGCAGCAGCTTCGCCTCGAGGCGCAGCCCTTCTCAGCTGCGCGGGCCGTTCTCTGTAAAGTAGCCTGCGGTCGCGGATCTGTGTTCACCGGCCCAACCCGTCCTTCCCAGAGGCCGGAGGCCCCACTCGGGTACCTGCGCAGCCCCCCGCTCAGCGCAGGGTCCCTCTGCTCCCACGGGTGACGCAGCAGCCTCTAGTGGCCCGGTGCTCTGGGAGAGCCCCGGCAGGGTCCCCGCCAAGGGCTGGGGCCTGACCCGTCCCTCTGCTGAAAGAGAAAAAATCTGCCAGCTGAGCTCGTTGCAAAGTAAAAGCCACTTTCAGTGATTTTTCTTGTTTCAGACAGATC
Organism: Phaethon lepturus; assembly: GCF_000687285.1. NCBI lineage: Eukaryota > Metazoa > Chordata > Aves > Phaethontiformes > Phaethontidae > Phaethon > Phaethon lepturus. Next base: position 4,705 of record NW_010531692.1, on the reverse strand, counting down.
TGCTCTGCCATACACTCAGGAAACCTTTGCCCCGTCTATAGTGCTGTGACCTGGAAAACTCGAAACCCAGATGGAAAGGGCAGTTCTGACTGGCCTCGGTTCCCACACGGACCGAATTGCCTCTGGCCTCAAGCAGATCCAGTGGTGTTGGAGCGAGAGAGAAAAGCCTATAGGGCTACAGCCCACATACCTGGAGTAAACAAGAGGGGAAAGCAGCTCACTGCAGTCTAAGGTGTAGTTTTCTTCCCTTCTAACTTGCAAAAAGGCTGTGGACTGGTGTTTCTGTATGGTTTTAGAAGAAATGCTGAAATACTACAAAAAGCCTGCAGAAAAGAATCCATTTTACTTAGACTATAACCGCTTAATTCTGGCTGGCCTGCTTCAGGAGCTGGTGCTTGAAATGCTCCAGCAGTTCGGGTGCAATCTTATCAGCAGTCAAGCTCTTGGCGTTCAAGATCCCTTCATGGGCCTCCTGGAAGAGCTGCTTCCCCACCGCTTCTTCCACCCGCCTGCGCCACGCTGCTAACTTCGGCCGCTCCTCGAAGAGGTTGTAGCCAGCACCTACAGGCTGCAGAGAGAGAGCAAGGGAACCCGGGAGTGAGTCAAACAACGCATTTGCCAGCGATGGGACCAGACTGAAGCACGGATATGCTTTTGGCTCAAGGCAGCAGACAGTCATCGCATTAGGTGGAGCTCATCTCTGGTGCTTAGCTCGTAGGAAGCAAATGTTGTCATCCTTGGCAGCTGCTGTCCCCTGGGACGCGCAGCGAAAGAGCACTGCCATGGCTAATCCGAGAACCGCCTAATGCAGAACACAGAGGTCCACGCACGCCAACACATCTCTTCCAAACATCTCTCCTTTCTCTGCCTAGTTTGTAATTTATCTTTTTTCTGAGGAATTCTGCCCGTACTTCTGTAGCGAGGACTCTCACCAAAGTAGGTGTTCCCTGGCAAACTCAGTTGTGGTCAAAGTAAAAAGGGAACAAGATTTAACTCCACTGAAGAGTTAACTGCAGGGGAAAGATCTGCCATTAAAGAGGTGGTGGTGCCGCAGCCACACCTTGGCCCGGCCTGCCCACAACCCAGCCTACATCTCCGACAGGTTGGGGTTGATGCTCACCTGCATGAGCTCCACCAGTGCTACAAGGTCTGCCAGAGAGATCTCGCTGCCTGCGATGAAGGGCTTATCCTGCAAGAACTTCTCCTCAAACTGCTTCAGGACGACATTCAGCTCTTCAGTAACACCTTCCAGTTTCTCTGGAGGAAGTGGCTGGCCAGTGAGGAGAGGCAGCAGCACCTGGCAGGGAGAAGAAACAAGTTGCTTTTTACATATTTCCCTCCAAATTTAGTCCACACCCTCCCACACTGCCTTCTTCTAAGGATCCCTCGCCAGCTGTGCACGAGAACAAATAGCACTTCTAATCCCCTTTGGCAGATTAACGTTAATGTCAGTCATTAATTCCTGCCTCTCCTTGTCTCCTCCCTAGAAAGTCTGAAATTTCAAACACGAGAGTCTCCTCTCAAGGGAAGGCTGCATCATCTGCAAGCAGCTGCATTTTGTTTTCCAGCAGGAGGTTTGTTCTTTCCATGAAGCTGGGCAGAAGGCAGCGAGCTGTGTCTGGTGTTAGCTGCTCACCCAGGACGGATTTGCTCTGGACCTCAGTGCACGCACCGGGCTGCGGCTGCAGCATGAAGTATTCGGGCCACCTCGGTGAGGCTCAGCTGAGCAGCCAAGCCAGTTCCACATCTAGTTTTATTCCTATCTGTCACCGAGCTTGTACATTTGCTTAGAAGGGCCCCGCACACAGGAGATGCTTCCTGGGCCATTGCACTCGCGTCTCTTGGCACTTAGTTTTTGGTATATAATGGCCTTACCTTAGTTAAGAACAGCTTGCTCCCCTTCCCACGAATGTTGACGTGCTGCCATGACAGGTACTCATCAACCCTGGCCCTTTTCTGCAGGTCAGATGGGTACCAGTGATCAGGAGTCTTGAATTTCCGTGCCAGGTACAGGAGGATTGCAATGCTGCCCAGAGAGCAAGGCAGGCCAGTGAGCTGGTCACCTGGGATTAAAGCACCTCATCCCTTCTTCTTCCCCCAAATTTTGCACTGCTGGGCCAGCAGCAATACAAACCTGCTCCGAGTCAGGCAGAAGCGCAGGACACGCGACTGCCAGCTGGGCACAGCAGGAGAGAGCTTTCTGCTGGCTTGACCAGCTGCTTGTGGACAGCGATTACCTGATACATCAGCCCAGCGAGACCAGGCGTGGCCGGCTGGTACCGTTACCCCATCGACATTCTTGAGCAAATATGAGCCACAGGATGAGTTTATACCAAACCAGAGCTCTGTATTGCCGGGCATCCAGCAGCGGCTGCCTTGCGCCAGATTTACTGCACTGAACTACAGCCTCCAGCTGAAGGCAGAGAGCGGGAGGATGCCCAGGCAGGTGTTTTGGCTCAGAAACGTTGCCTACACGCAGGCTGGCTCCAAGCAGCAGCTCACAGATTTTTCCACGATCAATGCTGTGTGAGTTGCTTACATGAGAAAGCTTCTCTTGAAACGTGGGTTTATTTTATGTACAAGCGGAGCAGACAGGAAGGGGGGAATCAGCCACCTGGGCTGGAGTCCCAGCAGGGACCAAACAGCGCACTGGCAGAATCCAGGCATTAGGATAAACAACACTGCAGTAGGGGTTGGAGCTTCTCTGAGCCTCACCTCTCTGCCAAGGTGAAAGAACCGTCCCTTAGCGCGGGCACCTTCATCAGCACGTTCACCTTCCGGAACTCCTCCGTCCTGTGCTGCCCTGGGGAGGGAAATGAGAAGTTTTACTTGGCAGTGATGCTCAGGACCTGCCTGCAGACACCTGAGGAGTCTGTGGGGACCACCTGGCCTCAAGTTCTGGTTTTAGTTGTAAAAATACAGTCTTGTTTAAGTTTATAAGCAATCAAAAATGCCACAGGGTGAATATGGGTTTGCCCTATGATGTCAGCTTCCTTGCTTATGCCTGCATACCAGAACAACCTCTTGACAAAGGTCAGAATGGTTAAAAGTCCTTTCATACCAACAGCGCTTGTCAAGTCAAGGCTCTATCAGCTCCAAGTTTGCGCCTGGAGGTACCTGTCCTGCACAAACGCAGAGTGAACACCGAGCTCCTTGGAGGAAAGAGATCTCGGTATCAGAAACATGAACCACAGGACAGTGAGAAAGCAGGGTTTGGTTTTTTTGTTTTTTCCTGGAAGAGAATATAATTTGTATTCAACTCTCTTCTTAGTCCTCGGATGAAAACAGATTTTTGTGATTCCGTATAAAGCCAAGTACTTTATTACAGATCTGTCAGCTCTTTATGTGGGTTTTGCATATCCTTTGTCAGAGCAAATATGATTTGAGTTTGCTTTTAAGCTACCTTTCAGCCCCCCC
>NW_010531692.1:0-1063 GCF_000687285.1 Phaethon lepturus | reverse complement strand
TCCTTGAGACCTACCCTACCGGCGGCCCAAGAGCTTTTCTGGGGGACACGTTTAACCCACCAGCTCAGATCTGAATATGTGTTCCCTCACCTGGTCCTTACATACTGAGCAGTGACAGGTCCTCGGACCGTATCCCCCAGTGAGCGCTCATTCGGGGGCCAGTGTGCCCACCCTGTCTGCCGGGCAGCTGGGTGCCGAGCTAACGCAGCTGCAGGTACCAGGAGTGCTTCCCCACGGCGTGGGAGGTGAGCACACGCTGCAGGAACGCGATGTGCCTCTAGCGTTCCTGTAATCGCCCATCTTAAAGCCACTGACTAAAAGCAAACGCTGATGCCACGGGGCACATATCACTGGGAAACTGTGATTTAATTCACTTTCCTTCCTCTCAGTTCCTCGATACCTGTATTGCAGTTGTTCCACTCTCCTCGATGCTCTCAGTGCTTGCCTGCCAGCCTCTCCTCCTTTGCACCCGTGTCTCACCGCAACAGTTTATTTATTGGGAAAGAAGGGGAAGGGCACTAGATGAGCCTGCCCCCAGCTACGAGCAATAGCACATTTTTTTCCTACCGAGACAGGTTGGAGGAAAGCTGCCGTAAGATGCAATCAATACAGGGCTAACGTGTGCAAGGGAACACCCAGAGCCTAAACCACAACAGCCTGAGGTTTCTTTGAGTCACAGGCTGGAGCCTCTTCTGTTCCTTTATCAGTTTCAGCCCCACGAGCCTTCTCATCTTTCGTTGTTTTTAAGCATTACTTACCGAGGCGTTTTTATACCCAATGTATTACTTTAATTTCAAACCCAGCAGAGCTCTGGAAAGGTTGAAGATAGCTTTTGCCAGCTTCAATTACAAAGAAAGAAGATACAGATCTTTGGGCATCCTTTGGCGAAAACACACGATACCTCCTGGGCAGGCTCCCACCAATTATCAGCTGGTTTCAATACAAATTAACCAAACCACCTTCCTTTCTTCATTTCTCAGCATTCGGATGCCCGGAGTTTGCGCTGTCCCGCTCCGCTGCCTTTCACCGTCTTCGCGAGCCCGGGCTCAGCCCTCTCAGGCTA
>NW_010531691.1:17502-17822 GCF_000687285.1 Phaethon lepturus | reverse complement strand
GGGGGACGCACTGCCGTTTCGGTGGGACCCCCACGCCCCCGCCGCAGCTGGGCAATGCCCTCTGCGAGTCGCGTCGCAATTCCCAGTGTGGTTCTCACTGCAATTCCCGGTGCTTTTGGCTCCCGTTGTGGTTGCTGGTGCAATGCCCTGTGCAACCGCGAGTGCGATTTCCGCCCTGATTCCCACCGCGATTCCCTTCGCGGTTCCCAGCGCAAGGCCCGGCAGGACCTCAGGGCTGGCCCTGCTGGCCCATCACCGGGCAGGGGGGTTACCTCAGCCTCGGCAGGGGCCCCGGGAGGCGCCCCGGCCAGGAGGGTGAA
>NW_010531691.1:14747-17360 GCF_000687285.1 Phaethon lepturus | reverse complement strand
TTTTTTAATGTAAGATTTGGCAGACGAGCTAGCCAGGGGCATTAGTGGCATAACATGAATAATAGTTTCTGACAGAAGGAGGTCACACAACCCATTTCAGCCTGTCCACCTACGTGGAGGAAAGAAGCATGACGAGGCAGGAACACTAAGTTCTTGTCTGAGTTTTCTGACCGTTCACTGTGCTACTGTAGATGCTTTGGCAACCTTTCGAGCTTCATTGCATGTTAATTAGCATAGCTGGTTAAGAATTTTTTTTTAACCAAAAAAAGGAGAATTTTGCTGACAAGGTGCCTCAGCTCCCTTCCAATATAGGTTTTGGCTGTAATTGTGGAAATACTCCTTTTTCTGTGAAAACAATGTCGTCTTAACAGTTCAGTTTACCTCAGTGGTATGGCTCTACGTTCAACAGAAGCAATGGCTTTGGTGAATGAATTGCATTCACCATCCATCAGTTTGATGAAATAATTCACACACCGAAAAAGTGTCAGGCCTTTTGAGCACTTCAGCACCAGGTGATGCATTCTGAAAATGTCTGGGGTTTTGTTTTTTAGCCACTCCTTGCAATTAGTCTATACTGCATACATTTTCCTGGATGTTCATGTCTTAACTAGAGCCCATCAAACTCCGTGAAGAAACCTCGCCTGCTCTGAGAAGGTCTTCATTTCACCCTGACGAAGATGATCCCAAGGTGCTGCCAGGTGGTATTTGCACCCACGGGCCGCAGACCTCTCTGCACCGGCACTGGTGATTTGGAAAATAACATGTTGGTTAGCAGAATCAGCATTTTGGCCAGGTGCCCAGACATGGCCCTCCTGCCTTGACCCCCAGGCCCCGGTGGAGGCGGTGCGGCCAGGGCTGGCTCTGCCCCTCCGGCGGCCCGGCCTGCCCGTGAGGCAGCTCTTGGCTCGCTGCTGCAGCACGGCGTTTCTCCCCCTCCACGTGACGCTGCACCTGGGGGAGAGACGCCTTTTCGTGAAGGTCCGTGCGTGGCTTTCATCAACTGCATTTATGGTTTGTGCCCGTTTGTGCCACACTGCCTTTTGTGAGGCCGTTTTGCTTTCGCTTGGGTGTTATTTGGCTGTGTCCGAGAACTGTACACCCTCCCGTCATGTTATATTGGCTTGTCACTCCGATGGGATTTTATCACAATCTGTAACACCACACAACATCCTGTATTTTGTATGCCACTTTCTTAAATGCTTCTTTCTCAGGTGAAGAGCTGTAGACGTGACCCAGGGCTCATTAGTATATATCAAAAGAGATGGAGATTTTCGGGGGTATTTGTTTCTAATTTCCACACAGTATTTTTTAAATAAGTTTAAAAAAAAAACCAACCTAATTTGAAGAAGGTGTTGCACGCATTTTTTGTAATACTTTATCTACTTTTAAAGGGTTAAAATCCAATAGAAAAGCCCTCCCTCACCTCTTAGGTCCTGCTGTTTGGGATGCAGGAAAGGCTGTGCACATCTTTCACCATCCTTCAGCCCTCTTCCCTGAGCACCCTTGGGCAACTGAGGGCAGGGATGTGGGTGGGAGGCAACGAAGGGCAGTTCCATAACACCCACATATGGGGCCCCTTCCCTGATGCCCTAAAACTGTCTTTTTGCAGTGCTGCAAAGTGAGTATTAATGGCAGCTCAATATTCAGACGAGTGGAAAAACACGTTGTTGGAGAGACCCACTTCAGTCCTCATCACGTAATACTTTATATTTCAGACTAGCCCTAAGTGTACCGGTAACACTAATATTAGAGTTACTGCACTCCATTCAAAATGAATCTTTATTTTTAAAGGAAAATCCGTGCTGAAGCCAAGTTTCACGATGTCAAATTTTGTAGCTGTTCCTGCTTCTACCACAGTTGGAGGAACATATTACAACGAAGTTTTTGAAACGACCTGCAGTGAGGTTAGGTTCCTGGAGTCTTGCTGCGATTCAAAATCTCCAGACTCTTTTAGAAATCACCCTTTATTTGCTGCCCTGCTATCTTCACTCTAGCAAAGATGCGTTTCATTCATTTCCTTGCAACGGCTCCTTATTTAATTTGGCAAAGGGGAAAGCGCGAGCTGGTCCCCCTCGCTTGAAAGTGATGCAGCAGTTTCTCGGCGTTCGCGTTGAGCTGTGCCCTTGAATTCACTTTGTCTGATCAGCAGACATTTTTCAGCCCAACTGTACTTCTGGCGCAGCCAAGTCAGGCTGGGAATGAGCAAAGCCAACGGAAGATCATGTCTCTATCGAGCAAAATGCCTGGTTCCCTAGCTACAAACAAGGATGTGCCAGAAACCCCAGCTTAACTGAGAATTTTGTGCTAAGCACCGAGGTCGCTGTGACCTTCACAAAGATTACTTCATGCATTTTTATTTCAGTAGGTGTCAACAACCGTGCTGAGCTAGCTGGGTTTGTGCTGCAGCCTGAAAAGGGTAGGGGAAATCAGACACTTTGCACCGGCTGGGATTTTAAATGGAAAAGTCCTGCTCTCTTTTTGTTTGCTCAGCCTAATACAAACCTCTCTTTGCTTTTATCTTATCATCATGACATGCAAATTTGGCAGCAGAGCACAGCAGCTCGGGAGGGCAGCGCTGACTGAGAGACCTCCATCTGCAACCTTCCCACACCG
>NW_010531691.1:14021-14716 GCF_000687285.1 Phaethon lepturus | reverse complement strand
GCCCCCTCTTGGTTTTGTCTCATGCAACCTAACCCCGCCAAGGCACGTGCAGCAGCCTGGCCAGACCACGCTGGGACCCCCTCCCCACCACACCTCCCGGCTGCGGTGGGCTTGAAAATAAAATCCTGAATAGGAAGAGTAAGAGTTCATCAAAAGGGGGGGCTGGCAGAAGGACTCAGACTGCCGAATCGGTTTGGACCACTGATGACGTCACCGAGCTGCGCTGCAAATGCCTGCCTCTACCTGGCCTGCAGGTGCGATAACCCAAACCCATAATGGCTATGGGAAGCAAGCAAGCAGCGATTCTATCAAGCACAACAGCAATAAAATGAACGTTAATTAAGAGGATTAACTCTTTCCAGGCTGTTTGACTTGCCCCTGCTCTCCTGCCTTCCAAAATTACCTGTCCTCAGTGCATCACCACACAGCAGTAAAACAGCGTGGCAATACGACAGCGTATCAGTATGAAAACATAATCAAAATGTTTTAAGGTGAAATGTTGTACATACTATGAAAAGAATTTCTGGGAATAACACCCTGAGTGCTTCAGAGTCACGTAAGTCATGGTTTCTCCTGTGTTTGCCCTGTTGCGTATTCATACAGCACATTTTTTTGGCATGGACATTTGTGGAAACTGAATTTCAAAAATGTGCCTAAGATGTAGTGAAAAATAAATCTTACATTTGCAGGAATGA
>NW_010531691.1:0-13990 GCF_000687285.1 Phaethon lepturus | reverse complement strand
AAATATCGATGTGGCAGGCATCAGGGGATCAGAAACAGTGTCCTGTGATCTCTGCCTAATGATGAGCAGCTTGCAGCTTTCAAATATTGAACACCTGCAGAACAGTGTTTGGAATCAATCAAGCCTCTGAATTTAAGATTTGCAATGTCATTCAGATAATCAAGTGTATCTGAAGGACCTGCAGCCCACTCTCTTGCTATCCACAGGTAGTAACAGGAGACTCGATCCATCAGACGAATTATTCATTGCCAGCCACCCACTCTTCTCAGCTACAAAGGGTCTGTTTCAGCTGGAAGTGGCTTGCTCTGATTGCATCTTCTCCCAACGTGCAGCTAGATTTACTCTCCATAGAATAATTTTCTTCAGCACTAAACACACCATCATTCCACCGTATCTTTTGACTGACTTTTGGTACTAGAATTTAAATTAGGGGTATTGTGTGCAGACACTCCCAAAGCAAGCTTGTATCCTCAGGTTTTAAAAAGAGAACAATAACCTAAATTCAAATAATATAATGTGCAGCAGAGAGATGGATCTGGACGTCAAAGTTGTATTGGGGCATTTTCCAGCTCTGCCGCTGCTGCCACAAATTCAACTTGCAGTCTGTGAAAACTCTATGAAATAGCTCCCTCCTATCAACCCAATTTTTCATAGGTTATTGAGCTCAGTCTAAGCTTTAGCAAGGTGCAATTTGACTCCTTTAGAGGCGAGATTGTCTGTGCAGCCAGTTCTGGGGGAGTTCAAAGGCTCTGTGTTTCTGGCCGGGACTGGCAGAAAAACATAAAGAATTGGGTATATCCACTCGTCTGGTAAGAAATCAGAAGGACTTTGGTCTACATAATATATCTATCAGTAGGATTTTTTGAGACATAATGCACATAATCTTTTTCTCTCCTTCCTGTCTCCTTGTCAGCCTTAAAAGAGCAAAATAAAGCTGCTGCTTTGCAAACCGACAAGCGTATCTCCTGCAAGTACAGCGCCGGGCACGGTGACTCTGGGGTCAGGGTGGAGGTTAGGGCAGGCTTAGGGAATGTGCTGTGCCCTGAGGACACCCCAATACACTTCTTTTCAGTTTTTCTTGCTTATCTCTTATCACAGCGTCTGTCTGCTGTATTTCGGCCATGAAGACTGCTTGTAACTCAGATGGGTTAATGTTACTCCCTATGTTACAGGTAGCTCAGATGATGTTTTAGTCGTGGACTTGGCAGTGTTAGGTTTACAGTTGGCCTCGATGATCTTAAAGGTCTTTTCCAACCTAGACAATTCTAAGATTCTATGTTCTGCATGCATACCAGGCCCATTCAGAGGGAAGGAAAAAGACTCTTTTATATTTTCTATCCCTCTCACCCCAGATCTATAGCAGCTAGTGCACAAGACTGATGTATATTTGAAAAAAATTGTACTCCCCTCCAAATATCCCCTAATTTCCTTTCCATCTAAAATAAAATTAGGCTCCTTTTCCAAAAATTAGTCCCAGCGACTCTTCCTTCTCACATGGGCTTCCTGGTTCCTCATACCTTTCTCCCAGCCTCCCCATTCATCTGTCCCATAGCTCTTTCATCTCTTGGGCTGGGCTTCCTCATCAGCTTCTCACTCAAGACACATGCCTGGGCAAAATTTGAGGCTCTGACCCTCTGTGTATTACTATTATTATTACTATGTAATAATACAATGTAATAATACATTGCAATAATGCGATGAGCCAAGGCCCCCTCTGCCTCATGATGATGGGTCCAGAGCATATTGCCCTCTGCTGTCTTCCTTTGTTTGGTCTTAACTTGGAAAGCTTCTTGTTTCGTTGCTCCTCACAATTTCTTAAGCTTTTGGCCAGGCTTTGTCATTGCAACATCTGCCAGTGTCAGCCGCGAAGCTGGCCCCTGTGCCGTCCCCGTGGCCGCAGGGAGGAGGGCGAAGAGAGGAGCCGTGCAGAGCCGGGCTTGCAGCCCACAGCTGAAAATGTCCAGGCTGCCCCACCGCACCCTATGGCATCATGGGAAAGCAAACTCTCTCCTGCCTGGCCAGAAGGTCGCTACGCAGCCTGTGCTCTTCTAGTCTCACCTCTTCCCGAAATGCCCCATTTTGACAACACCTGGCCTGTCACCACGCACTAGCCGAGGAAAGCAGAGGAAACACAGGAGCTCTCCCCTGGGGTCTCTTTGTAGCCATCAATGGCTGCTGTGTTCATAGGGTCAGTCACACCTCTAGATGTTGGAGGGAAAACACCACACCTGAGGGGTCATTGTCCCCCTTAATCCTCCTGACATTCTCCTCAGCTGGAGCAGCGGATGCTGTGCCCCTGTGCTGTATATTTTCTGATCCCCAGTTCCTGACTCTGTTCGTTTTCCACCCATGGCCTGCCCATCAGAAGCACTGCTGATACGCTCGCAGGCTAATAGCAAGGCTTCTTCAGGCACACAGAGGAATAAATCATCTTCCAGCTGTCCAACACGGGCAGAGAGGAGGCAAGGTGGGAGACGCGGTGCTGTGGCGGGGAGAACAACCCACAGGGGTTGGAGGTTGGGCGGAGGGGATATGGTCGGGCTGTTGCACATGCTGCTCTTCTCCCTTTGCACCTCCGTCTGTCAGGAATGTACCTGCAGTGGGAAGATGTTTTTTCAGAGCTCCAGACTCTCCTCCTGGGCCATTATGATCTGCAGGGCTTTCTTTGGACCCCTTGGGCTTTAAGGACAAGCTGGTAGGAAGATCCCTGCCTGTAGTTCCTCTGGATGCCCAGCAGCCCCAGACCTGTGGCAGGGGCCAAAGCTGCGACCCTCTCCACTAGGATGTCCCCTACTGTCACGACGCAGAGCTCTGTCTAACCTCACAGAAGAGACTGCCTAGGACAAGCTGCCTCACACTCCCACCATCCCCTCCTGGACAGCTGTGGAGGTCATCCTGTGCCTTACCCAAGTGCTAACATTTCCCTCCTGACATCACCTCTGCTTGTTTCAAATTTGCTTCCATAGCCAGGTATTGTGCCGGTTCTCCTCCCAGGAGGAGTCTCTGGAGGCACTGGTCCATCTCCTCCCACCTGTCTCCATCTCCAACCTGCCCGCAGTCTGGGTACCAGACAGGGGGAATGTGTGAGTTACACCAGGAGAAGCAGCACAGAAATTGTACGGATTAAAACTCCAGGAACAGCAAAACGACTGAACACACACACACAGAAAACCTGCCAACAAAGCACAGGCTGGTCCGCGCCACCTCCATCACCCTAAATGTTCCCCTTTGAAATTACACCCTTGCTCCCTTCACCCATTCACCCCACAGCGGTCTGATTTCTATGACGCTACATTATGTTTAGGATGCTGAGGTCACAGAAAGTGCTTTGTACCATGAAGAAGTTATCTCCACTTGACTGAAAGCTTTCTGCAACCGTGTATTGCAGCCAGTGCTTGCGGCCACGCATCCATTATTTGTAACAGGGACAAATCCCATCCTTTGCTTCTCAGCTGGCTGAATATTTAACCTCCCTTCACCGAAGCAAACGTGAGGGTATGAAAGATTTCAAACCATTTTCTATTTTTTTAAATTTTTATTATTATTATTACTATCCTTATTGTTGTTGTTATCCATCTCCTCTAGCTGTCACATGCAAAGCCACCACTTGGCATAAGCGAGTTATTTTCACAGTGATGTTGCAAGGGGGTCCCTCTATCCTATTTCATTAAAAGGCAGAGCATTTTATGACTTCTCGTCATAATATGTCTCGCAATGATACAGTGCCAGGCGCTGTAGCTTATTCCCCGCTTCTTTCCTTTGCTTGCAGAAGCAAGCCCGCTCAGACCTGCAGAAGTGCGGGCAGGACATGAATCAAAGCCGCAGCGGGGATCCAAAAGCAGTTCCTAGAGCAGGAAGCTGCCCGAAGAGTGTATGAGATTACTGTCTTACCTATGCGCTCACTAAACCCACCCCCAGACGGGAACTTAGGAAAGAGGAAAAGGGCATTATGTAATCAAACCCTAATGGTAATAGCGGTTTTCTATAAAAACATATGCTCGTGCAGGTTCAGTTTCTACCCATTTCTCCGCAAAAGGCTAGGTGTTAAGTGAATGAAAGATACTCACTTTATATTGTATGTGTATACATGTCCGTTTAAATGTGCTGTGTGTGTGCATGTACACAAGGCAGCGATCTTTTACAAATGTATCTTTTCTAAGACTACCAAATACCTTGGTGTGAGATGAAATATTTTCTTTAAAAGATCATAAAAGGTGTCCCTAAAATGTCACCACTTATTTTATTTTCCCAGCTTGCCCCACAGTTCACTTTAGACTGAAAATAATTTAAATTACTTTGTAGCTCCCAGCAATAAAAGGAATTTAGTAATTTGCAGTTCATTTGCCCTTGCTATTCTTGGAAACGGTATTTGAGGTTGTCCAACCCTTTGCATTAGGAAATGTGCGGAGTGCAAGTAGCAGTCATGTCATGCCTGGCAGACTTTGCCAAGGAAACTATTGGGTTTTGCAGCTTTGAAATTCTGGGGTAATTGACGTGTGCTCCATTCCCACAGAGTAGCTGTGATCTTCGTCACTGCCTGGCCGTGGATGAGTTTAGCGGACATTGTATTTCCCAAGTGGTGGTTAAGCTAACTTAATTAGGGAAGTGCCTTTATCCCAGCCCAGACAAAGGCTGCCCTTTTCGGAGCACTGTTGAGAAAGCAGCTCTGAGGTGAAGGGCCTCTGAACAAGACGTACAAAGGTGTCTCCTCCCTGGCCTTGAGCTGGTGGGGATGAAGTCTTGCGGGGGGGAGGTATGGAGAAAAAAAAGAAATAAAATAAAAGAATGACATTCTAATCTTCCCAGCTGCTAACAAAACGTGACCCAAGCGTAAGCAGCACCTCTTCACCTGGGGGCAGCCTGAGAGGGGAGCACCGGGGGACTCCCATTGAGCTACCAGCCTGCAGCCGGGCAAGAGGGAGGCAAGGAGCCTGGCAAGCCCCGCCAGCGTCCCCGAGACATACCGGAGACGTGCCTGCTGATCCCTGTTGGAGATTGAGGTCCCACGGTGGCCCGGGACAAGTGTCCGCAAATCAGCACACGGACCCGAGCAGATTTGGGTTGCCTATGGAGCAGAAGCCATTTTGCCTGGGGCACCAACAGCTCTGCTCTGCTCCACGCGGGACCCGCACCACCGCTCTTGGAGCCCCATGCCTCCGCCACCACACAAATCATTATTATTATTGGGCTTTGCAAGAATAATGAGAGGGGAGAGCACTTTTGCTTAGAAATCCAGCTTCAGTGCTAATAAAAAGGAGGAGATAAAACGGCGTTGTACAAATAAGATCTTAACTCTAATGGCTGCAAACAAACGACTGATGATGTACATGAAACAGCGTTGGAGGGAAAGCATCGCTCTGGACATATTAGCTGCTGTAGGGTTCTTCCCGTCACCTCTCTTGATTATTCAGTGTAAAAACATGGTTGGAAAACGTGAGTGTGTGAGGCAGCACTATGATATTGGGGCTTGGTTTTAAAGTGAAGGTCTCTTACCCAGCTTGGCAAGAGCTTTGTACTCTCAAGATTCCCCAAATTTATCAGGAAATAAAAGCCTAGTTCTCACAGTCTCCATAAAACAAACAAGCATGTTTTCTCTCCTTTTGCCTTGAACATGTTTTGGTACATTAGCTGCTCTCAAGCCTTAACTCTCAGGAAAGGACTGAGCGTGCCAGTCCCCCTCGCCTGTGCCAAGCGCAGGAGCGTGGGCGTCTCATCCACACAGTTAGTCAGACTGACAAACACCTCAGAGCTCTGGCCATTTTCTCTTTATGAAGAGAAACCCGTTCCTCCATGGGAATTTTGGTCTGTACTTTCAATTTGATCCCTAATCTGACAGCTCTCCGTGTCCTACAGCAGTGATAAACTGCACATTAGGCGTTTGGAGGGCGAGACTTAGTCTTGTAGAATGAACATTCCCCTGTTGCGATAGCTACACAGGTAGAGGAAGGTTGGGAGATTAACTTGGGAAGTTAACCACCGTCTTGAAGATGTTTTTCTGGAGAAGGTCCACAGTAACATAGTGCATTGCAATTTTTGCTTTTTGCTGAAATTTGAAGCGAGTAAAGCCGCTGTTCTTCCTGAATTTTTCTTCCTTGTTCCAGTTTCCCTCTTGAGAGCTCTCCCAAGGCTGGGACTCTCCGTGCTGCTCATTGGTGGTGGTTCCTGAGTGTTCATCATGTCAAGTCACTGGAATCCATAGGCTTGTACCTTCCCATGGGGTAATGGCAACTGGGGACCAAGCCTTCAAGCAAACAGAAATGACATTAAAACAACTGTTGTGGATTGTTTTAATTTAATTTTCCCCCAAACAGCCTAGCAGCAACATATGGCTCTCAGTGAGATCCTGCTATTACACAGTTTGGCAGCTGGGCTGACTGAGACGCGAGAAGGTCGAGCACCTTGCAAAGGGTACAGCACATCAGCATCTGGGGGATAAAAGCCAAACTTTGGGCCCAGTTTCCTCCCTGTATTGCTCTTGGCTCCCAGGGCTTAGCCCTTGGAATGGATCCCAGCTGCAGAAACTACAAATGAGATCTTGCCATGGTTAGAAGATGGCTTCAGATGCCAAAGTGAGTGCGTTTTATCAGCACTGTCATTTCCATAATAAGCAATAAATGTACCAGCTCGGGGCAAGCCTGTTGATAAAGATTTTGCAGGATGTTTTCTAGTTGGGTGGGGTGGAAGGTTTGAAGGAACTGTTAAGTCATCCAGTCTGGCTTCCTGTAGGTTGTCAGCTACTGCACCCCCAAAATTTACATCAAAACCAAAGATCCTGGTGAGACCACAGAGCTCAGACCTGAGGAACAAAACCTGTGTCACTGTCAGAGGGCACCCAGTGCCCGCTTGCCTCAAGTTCCCCAGGGGCATGGGGCTGCCCGGGCACTACACCCCCCAGCAATGCTCCCAGCTGAGCTGTGGGGTATGGCTGAGGGTTTGGTTTTCATGTGGTCTGCTCCTCTAGCGTTTGTTTTGTTCATTCCATGCCCTCGAAAAAAATGCTCCCCAGCCCATCATGTTCTCCCCACATGTGTTTACAGGTCTGGGCACAGCCGCGGTTACCTAAGCAAAGTTGATGCTCAGTCAGAAACCTGAGAGTAAAAAACATTTCGGTGATGTGCTCTGAATGTCAAGGGAATTGCATCCCAGCTGAGAGGAAACATTTCTTTTATTATCTGACTCTGGTGCTTTCACAAAAATGAAGCTGGTTAAACAAGTACCATGTAGGGTCATCTGCTCAGATTACATGCTCAGCTTACCCTAGTAATGTGCCTTGGCAGATAAGTATCTGATCTTCTTTAGCTGGATGGTTTCTAGTTGCATGGCAAAGTACCCTACCCAGTGTGTTTTACATGATCCTGACACATCCTTTACCAGTAAATTCACTTTTTATTAATGTTCCTCTTTGCCATCCTGAGTGCATCCAGTTCACTCATTCCCCCCAGGAGTAAAACCCGCTGCACCTGTTGAACAAGGGATGTCTAAAAATCAGTGGGTAACAGAGATTTGAGAGTGATGCTGCACAGAGGAGGTAAGGTGAGCGAGGGGCCGGGAGCTCATGGTGCCAAGCCGCCCGAGTTACCTTCCTCCCTTTGGCCCACCGTGTGAGACTGCCTGGAAAAAATCGCTTAAAGATTATTTTCTCTCTTAGGTGGATGGGGAAAGGTGCAAGTGCTTTGGCCTCCTCGGACTGGTGCTAGCTGGTGCCTTCCCTTCATTGATGGTGACTTGCATGACACCTCGCCCTGCACACCTCCGAGCTCTGTTGAGGTCAGGCCAACGGGCGCACGTGCTCTCATGCCTCCCTGCATCGTGTCTTAAAAAACTAAACACCGCACAGTGAAGAGTATACTCTGTTCTATGACGCTGAAGGGGGACCTGTGGCAGGAAGAGTATCTATTGCATCCATTCAGTGCCAGTGTAACAACGGTGCCAAGGAGAGGAGGGTAAGATGGGATTCCGTTTCCGACTTGGATACCCAGAAGTTGCTCATGGTGTGGGTGGCTACAGGTGAGCCTGGAGTTTAAGCTCCCGTGGCCGTCAGTGTACACTTAGTAAATACTGCCGTGGAGGCCAGCGATGTGTTCAGCTGATAAAATGTAGGTGTTTCTGCACAAGTCTCTGGGGCGAGTGATGGCCTGTTGCCTGTACACAGGCACCTGGATCAGTCGGAGATGCAGCAAGACGTCCCACCAAGTGCCCATGGGCACTGCTGTCCCCTGACCCTTGTGGCATTAGCTGCCAGCCCAGCATCCCTGGTGGCACCAGTAGGGCAGCCGCTCCTCCGCACACCCTGCCTCCCGTCTCCGGTGTCTGACCTCAGCCATGCAAACGTTGCCTCAGCTGCCACACTTTTGATTCTAAGGAACGAGATTTCATAAGACTATCAAGCTTCTGCTCAGAGACTGCCACCTGACCTCTATAACCAGTACTCCTGTGTTGGAGTGTTATAAGCTACATGAAAAAATACTCATGAAGTGCCTTTCCTAGCCAATGGTTTCCTTACTCAGCAGTCTGCCTTGTAGCTCAGAGATCGAGTATTGCAAAGCTGAGGCTTCCACTCACACGCCGTGACTTCTCCTACATCACTGATAGCAACGTGATTTTTTTGGTGAATTGTTAATAGAGCGTTACCACAGAAAAAGCAAATCTGTTTGCTGTCTGGGTAATTTCTGCACTTACCTCAGCTTGGGCAGTAAGGACCGGTAAGGGCTGCTTGCTTTTCCTGCTCCAATTAACTTTCAGGTTTTAATGGGCTAGTGCTTGAGCTCAGTCAGCGCGAGGTTATGAGGATTAAAAGACTTAGAAGACGTTTGCGGTCTCAATTGTCGGTGCTGTTATTTTAAAGCTTGCTTTAATATCACCTCAGATAAACACTTAGGCTCTTTTTTAGACTGAGAAAGGCTGAGGAAATTGTGTTGCTTTCAGATCTGGAGGCTGTCAGCTAGGCCTCCGGTGACATCCCCTTCCACTCTCTCTTTCTTGTGGTTTCCCCCTGCACAGTGCTGAAATACAGCATTTTGTTACCTATTAAAGTGTCACTCTCAGCGATATTGTGAAGCTATTAAATTCTGCCAGATCATCCTTTGTGAACAAGGGGATGTTGACAGAGCCGCAGCCCCATCCTTCAGCTATTAGCTGGTATCCAGTGTCCTCCAATTAACATGCACAATAAATCTAGTCCAAGACCCCCCACTGCTTTATGTCATTTCTGTATTAACCTCACTGCTTCCCAATGTGTTCCTATTATTAAGCCATTTAAAGTCTTCCCTTCGTTCACTTACCAGAGCTGTGTCTCATTTTCCTTCTTTCATCTATTTGCATACATTTCCAAAGGTTCACTTGACATGATGCCAGTTGTTGTTGGTGATTTTTTTAATTAAAGATTATTTCCAATATACTTTCTTTACTCCATCCTTCTTATGTGTGTTATCCTCCTCATCTTTATGAGATTATAATGACTGGGTTGAGAACAGACTGATTGTCATTTCATGTGTTCAAAAAGCCAACCATTTAAGGCTGCCTTGGTAATTTTGAGGCTAAAACTTTTTTGAGACACTTTTGCTCAATGAAAAATGTAAAACTCTTAAGATGTTGCCTTATATGATCCCCTCTGCAGTTCTTACCCTACGGGCCCAGCAGGCGATAGTCAGGAGTGTGCTCCCTTGGCCGCACAGCCTCAAAGGCACCTGTTTTTTAGCTGGGTGGGAAAATTGGAGGTGGAGGGTACAGATCTGAAGATGGAGTATAGGATCTCGGATCAAGGAATGCTGAAAATTACTTGTTTAACTATACCTGTAATTGTGATAGCTTAGAAAAACACCAGTGGAGATGCCAGAAGGTAACCCTTCAGTTTCTGTAAATGGATTTGCTGGTATTTTGCACCCCTGCACTGTTTTAAGTGAAGTGTGAGGGAGCTGGGCTTGTTCAGCCTGGAGAAGAGACGGATTCGGGAGTACCCAACAGTTCCCCAGTGCCTACAGGATGATGATTGGGATGGAGCCAGGCTCTCTGTGGTGGCGTGTGGTAGGAGGGCAAGAGCCAAAACAGGAGGGCCGGGCTGGGTGCAAGGAGAAACCTTTCCCACATGAGGGAAGCCAGGCAGTGGCACAGGTTGCCCTGCGAGGTTGTGCTGGCTCTATCCTTGGAGGTTTTGAAGACCAAACCCTGAGCAGCCTGGTCCAGCCCCAGAGCTGGTCTGGCTTTGGGGTTGAGACCTCTGGAGGTCCCTGCCAGCCAGAATAATTGTCCCATGGCCCATGAGAAATGAAACACTGGGTTTAACTGGGATCCAGGCACCAGGTGGGCCACTTGCTGCAGGTTCAAGGAAGCAAGGGCAGCACGTGGCCAGGTGCCTCTCATCTCCCAGCGTCGTTTCAGTCCCTGCCTCCGTGTACCCCAATCTGGGGATGGGGAGGCAGCAGCGAAAGATGACGGTAGGCAGGCTAGCTGGCCTGCTCAGCGGGAGTGAGGAGCTGCTGTTGGGGTGGAGGGCAGCTGAGCTGCTCCAGCTTCTTTGCCGTCATGCCACCAAAAAAGATCTTCCTCAAGGAGGGCTGTGGGGGAAAAACAGGAGATAATGCTCCCTGTCTCTCTTCTCCACAAAGGAACAGAGTGGAAAGGAAAGGTGTTTCACCCCATAGAGTGGTAGTGTGTGGGTAAGAGGGAACGTCTTCTTGTCCCCCTCCTTTCTCAGCCATCTTTCTACAAGTTATGTGACTTTTCAATGTGTTATATGCTTAAAAAGGGAGAAAATAATTGGAAAATAAATTCTGCGGCAAATTCCCCCCACATTCTGAGCACATTAATGCAAAAATGTTCAAAAATATTAAACTAAGGGAAACTCCAAGGAAAGGTATATAAAGGCTAAATTATGTATCTGTCTCCTTTTTTTTTATAATTTCTGGCAGTAACCAGGAATATTTAGAAAATTTTCCACCTATTTCTTCGCAGGGCAGGCTGGGTACTACACCACTGCTGTATATCTATCATGTCAAACCACTGCGTTTTGCTGTCTGGAGCTCAAGAAATACCTTTTGTTCCCCTCATGAGTAAGAGAGCTGATTTTAGTACCAAATAAACTATTCCTAGGGTAAGGAGCACAACGCAACACCAGAAGAAAGCCTTTTATGTGGATTTCTGCATCCTAATCTAAACTCACGCATCACAGGTGATGTTGAACTCCTGTATCAGAAGTACAAAGGTGGAGAATGGTGGGGCTCGGCTTTTTTTGTGGTCCCAGTTTTCAAGCAAGGTACTGGTTTGTTTTAGATTTGAAACACCTGTGGAAAAGGTTTCCCAAGGCTTGAATGGGAAACGAGCATCTTTCCTCCACCCCAGTGACACCCAGAGGCCCCAAAGGCATCCCAGGGCAGCAGGGCTTGGGAGATGCTCTCACCACAGCTCCCCTTCGCCACCCTGACCAAAACACCTTGATGTGAGCTCTGGTTTTCACCATTTCAGTTGGAAACAGCCACGGCAATAGCAAAACATGACGTTTCTTATCCACCCCCTCCTTGCGCACGGCTTCACGCTCACAGCCTGGAGGGCTCAAAGCCACCACCCCAAAACTGTTGTGATAGCATCAACTTTGTTAGACCGGCCAACTCTGTGATCCACAGAAAGGGAAGTCAACTAAACCTTGGTTTTCTGGTCACTTTTCTGGCCTGTTACTTAGAAGGGTGATGCAGAAGCTCCTACGTCGGCGGCTCTATTGCCAACTGGAACAAAAGCAACCTTGTCTTGTGGGACCCAAGGAGGTGCTCGGCATTAACCAGCTGCCGGTGGAATTAATCTGCTTCTCCAGGCAGGGGTGAGCCCTGGCTGCTTCCCCCCGCCTGCCCGCAGCACCAGCCGCGGTGCTGCCCGCAGTTATTAAGGGGCAACTGAGATGAGCGCAAATGGGCACTGTCTGACGTGGCAGAGGCGAAAAAAGGAGGAAATGGGCAATGGTAAGGGATTTAAATAACTCTACATTTGGAAGTCTTTCCGTTTCCAAGTGGCTCTGACCACTCCTGGCTGACCGCAGCTTGCGCTGCAGCAGATCTCGCTCCTCTGGGAAAGGCTGGCTGCCTTTTCCCAACTGGCTCTTCCAGGCATTTCTGTGCTGCACACAGGGGAGGGGAAGAGCAACCATCTTCCCTTCCCCAGCAGCTCATGTTCCTTTTTTATTCTAGGTGATTAAAATAAAATAGCATTTCCACCAGCTGTGGTAATCTGCTTGAGAAACAGATGTTCCTTAAAGGAGATGGAAACAGCTTAAACATCCGTGATGGGCTGATTCCTAATTCCCTGACCGAGACCTGAATCTATCTTCATGTAACTTTGAAGAGGACATGGTATGTCTCTTCCCTGGGCAGGCAGCACTCTGCAATAAGACCCTGAGCAGGGCTGAGTCTTTGAAAGAATTTATAACCCCTGAGGGACGATTCATCTGGTTTATCTACTTTTTAAAAAAAAGTAATTTCACAGAATTAATTGATTATGGAAATTGTTTAAAGTATTGAAGATACTAGGTTTGGTGACCAACGAGAGATTACTGCGAATATTACACGTCAACTTTCACTACCTGCTTTTCTCCATTTTGCTGCTGGTGTCTAAAAGCATCTGACCAACGTTGGGATGTAGCTGCAAATGAAAGTGATATGTTTCAATCTCATTGCAATAAAAATACATGTCAAGCTAACATTAAAAAAAAAAATCCTATATGTATATGGAAGCTGTAGCTATCTCAGAAAAACATCTTTGGGATTTATATTTTATGAATTTATTGCCCTTTTGCAGGAGTTGTGTGCGTACCTCTATCAAACACCGCGAGGCTTGTTCTCAGCATCGCTTTCGGGCAGCATAAATCCCTGCCCGTGCAGGCTGAATCCCGTTCGATCTGCCTCTGTCAGACACATGAAGTGGAATGATCTCTAGTTATGAAACCAAACTTAAAGAAAATGAAAGAGCATTTGTTGTTTTGTCACCAACTTAAATACACACATGCAAAACGTAGGGGAAAAAAGGGATCCTGTGAAAGAGGATGTGTTTCAGCCAGATATAGCTGGATAATATTTCCTCTTCCCATCTGGATTTATCCCAGTACTCTCTGCATCATCCTAGCAAAGGTGATGGTGTTGCCCACCCCGTGCCTCACTGGTGGGGTCTGGCTTTCGGCATTTTGGATCCAGCACAACGGTTATTCATTCTTTTAAAGTAATTAGGAGAGCCAACTTCCCCCAGGGAGCTCTGGCTGGGTGGCTGGCTGCGCTGCAGACCAAGTCGTCGCTGTTCCGCCATATCTGAAAGTGTCTCGGGTGCGTGCTGCGTGATTGATAGCACCTCGAGGTGGTTGACAATCTTACAATTTGGAACGGGAAAACATCCACCTTTACTGCCACTCTGTTTTGTTGGCGGGACTGCTGCTTTTTGGCTGGATATCTGCTCCAGCTCTGGGCTCACTCCCCTGGCGGGGCAGGAAGATGGGACCCTTCCCTCTCCCCACGTGCCCCCGGCAGGGCCCACGTGTGCTCGGCCTCCGCCGCGAGAAGCCATCGGGTTGCACCAGTGCAGGCAGCTCCTGGGCTCAGGGGCGACCGTGCAGGGAGGAAACGTGGGCAGGGGAAACACAGACAGGAGGCCAGGCAGCACCGCAGGCTCACGGGAGCTGCTCTCCGGGCCGCCCTGCCAGCCCCGCGCCATAGCAGTGCCCTGGGCTTGCCTGCCAGGACAAGGGGACCCCATCCCCGGGGCTCCTACAGCAACCCCCAGGGCTCTGCCTCCAGCAGAGGTGGTGGAAAATTATTTATTTCACACTGGTTTACACTGGGTTGTGGTTTGTTTTTTTTTCCCCTGCCTTTTTTCTCTCTAAGGGCCCATCCTGTACACGCAGCTTCCCGCTGGACGCGGGAGCGGGTTGCCGGAAGCCCTCCAGGCAGAGGGGACTGCAGCTCAGCGCCGCCTCAGAACGCTGCCAGCCCAACAGACCGTCTCCCCTGCCCTTCCTCCC
>NW_010531690.1:1686-1903 GCF_000687285.1 Phaethon lepturus | reverse complement strand
CTGCTCACCCAACCCCAGCCTCGGGGCCACCAAGGTCCACGTCTCCATAGCTCTGCCAGGGCCACGGCACACCGCCACGCCGCAGTCGCCCACTGCCCCATGAGTGCCAGGGGATGCCAGGGTGGACCCCACCAGCTGAGCACTGCCGTGGCAACTCCTTGTCCCCATGGCTCCCCGCGTGCGTCCGGTGCCCCTGTGCCACCCCTTATTAAACAGC
>NW_010531690.1:1290-1571 GCF_000687285.1 Phaethon lepturus | reverse complement strand
GTCTCAGCCGGAAGATTTAGGCTTCCTGTGGGTCTGGCTGATTCCCCAAGCAGGTTTATGATCCCTGGGGTTACCAAACTGGCCGCTTTCCACCTCCCCACCCCACGCAGGATGGATCCCACCTCCCTGTAAAAAAGCCACTGTGCATTCAGCCTTGGTGCTATCACCTACACTGCTTTCTCCTGCCCACACAGCAGGTACTTATAGCATTTGCATCCCAATCACCATATATAAAGGCACACTTGCGCTCAGTCCATCCCATCAATATTTATGGCAGGGGC
>NW_010531690.1:377-1263 GCF_000687285.1 Phaethon lepturus | reverse complement strand
ACAAGAGATAAAGCGACACTTGCCATCAGTCCATCCCATCAATATTTATGTCAGGCACACACACCCGCACGGCTCTGCAGGGGCCGGTGCAGAGCGGAGCTGGGTGCAGCACACCAGGCACTGCTCGGGGAGCAGAAAAAAGCCTCCGCGAGCCCCTGCGCTGCCTCCCCGTCCCTCCCTGCCACCCCAGCCATCACCTCTGGGGAAGGAGCAAGCCTATGCGCATCCTGATTTCCATCCCCAGGTCCCTGGCAGGGACATCCATGGCCTGTGCAGGTGCTGATGGCAGAGGTGGTCGGGACTGTGCAGGGAGCAGATGCCTGAGAGTCCCCTTCTGGCTCCGTGTTGGGATGGGATTTGGGCACCCGCTCCCTGCAGAAAGCCTCCAGGGGGTTATACCCACCCTAATTTCACCGGTGGGGGAAAGGCACCAAGAATAAAGGCACGATTCGCTTGAGACTGGGCATCCAGATCACAGCAGAGCAGCGGCAGGCCCCCCCTGTCCCCCAAAGCACCCTCAAAACTGAAACCGAGGGTGCTGCTCCCCTGGGGTTCAACCTCGTGCTGATGCAGGTATTGGTTTTGCAAAGATCCTGCAAGATCTTTGGGACTCCTGAGATGAGGGCAGAAAGCCCAGGGTGCTTTACCCCTCCCCTGCACTGCTGAGGCTGGGGACTGGGAGGAAGAGGGGAGCGGGGATGCTGGCACGGCTGGTCCTGCTCTACCCAAACTCCCAGCCCGGCTCTGGGAGAGCATCTGCCTTCCCAGGGGAGAAGGGCCCGTCGTATCTCATGAGAGGGGAGCTTCGGGAGCTGAGATGCCCCATGCCCCGGGCAACAGAGGCGGCCGAGGGCCACAGAACTTAGGACACCCCGTCCCCCGCTGG
>NW_010531690.1:0-246 GCF_000687285.1 Phaethon lepturus | reverse complement strand
AACCCACAGTGGGGAGCAGCTGGGATGGGTGGGGGGCTCGCTGCCCACCCTGGGTGAGACCTCCCCCAGCCTGCCTGTGCTCGGGGTTTCCGCTATGGTGTGACGCCGGGTGGGCACGGCGCCGCTCCAAGAGCTGCTGGGGCTCCGGCCAGAAAATTCATTCTTGGCTGCTTTCAGTGGGGTTTGGCGCGTACCTTTCCCATCTGGGGGCTTTCAAAGGAAAAAAAAAAAAAAGAAAAAGAAAAA
>NW_010531689.1:1927-2195 GCF_000687285.1 Phaethon lepturus | reverse complement strand
CGCTCCTCACTGCGAATTCCCGAGTATTTTTAGTCCCGTGATAAATAATTCATTGGGAACCCGGCATCAGCTACCCGAGCAGAGAGGAAGGGGAGCAACACGCCACCCAAAACAAACAGAGCCGCTCTCCCAGCAGCTCTGCCCGTCTGAGCCCTCCTCAAGGACGTTTAAATATACTCCAGGCCCTCGTGGTGACTGTTCGGGTTTGCTCACGCCAGCCCTGGCACTTCACCCATCCCGGGCCCTTATCCTCCTCTTCCTCAACCCC
>NW_010531689.1:457-1665 GCF_000687285.1 Phaethon lepturus | reverse complement strand
TGCCAAGCACGGCCGGCAAAGGGGCTGCTCCGCTCCCAACTGCAACTGGGGGCAGGTTTGGGCCAACTGGTTTCCCACCGGACCGAGCCGCAGGTGAAAAGCATCCCCACCCTTCGGAGCCGGAGCGCGATGGCAGTGGCAGAGAGGAGGTGGGCACGGGCACAGCGTGTCGTTCAGCCATTGCTGAGACAACCAGGGGAACGAATTTCCATCCTTCCCAGGAACCCGGCATCGAGGAGCCAGGGCTGCTGGCCGGAGCTGAGCCGCTGCGGAGGAGGATGGAGGGGGTTAGGGCCGGCCAGCCCGCGGCTGGGCGGGGGGCCATGCGGGGGGTGTTTTTGATGCTCCAAAATGGCCGGATTTGGGATGCAAAGAGCAGCCAGCTTCTCCAGCCCAGCCGACTCCATGCCTGTTTTTTCCAAGAGGCAAACTAGAGGGGTGTGGGAAAATGACGGGTTTTGGTGGATGAGGGTGGGGAAGGCAAATTGCAGGAAACTGGTGGAGGCAAAGGAGGAACCGAGCCCATCCCTGCGCTACTGCCAGAGCCGGGGCTGCTCCTGCGCTCGGCACAACGCAGCAAAGCCCCCATGGACTTCACAAAAATTCCACAGTTTTTCAACCTCTTGTAGCAAGCACTGCGGAATTGCTCCTTTGGGAAAATGCCTTCCCAAAAAGGAGGTTTTCCAGCCGGGCAAAGGGCCAGTGGCCGGCCGGAGCAGGAGGAAGGTGGCCCCGGCCAGGAGCCCGGGCAAGGCAATGCTACCTTCCAGCAGCCTCCCCGGGGACCTGAGGGCACCCATGGAGCTGCTCAGTGGCTTTGGCACTTTTTTGTTGCTTTGGGGCATTTTTGAGCCAGTTAACCCCTTTCTGAGGCACAGCTTCACCTGATAAACCAAACACTCACAGAAATCTCCTGCTAAAGGCACTGATTGAGCCCTTACCTCCCTCCACCTCCTGAAATGTCATTTTAATGCAACAGGGAAAGTTTCCACCTAATTTTAAACCTCCTTTTTGCCCTCTCTCCATCCCTCCCTCCCCTGCTACAAGAAGCGGGGAGAGCTCATGCAGATATTTTGACCTCAGGAAAGGGAGAAATAAAATCCTGAAATGCAAAATATCTCTGGAGAAAGAGAAATCCTCCCCCGCCCCCCCAAAAAAACCCTCCAAGCATGAAACCACAGGAAGGTGCAGCCTGTGCCAGGGGAGGG
>NW_010531689.1:0-268 GCF_000687285.1 Phaethon lepturus | reverse complement strand
GGGCCAGGGGAGGGGGACCCGCTGCCGATGGACGGGAAGGACAGAATGAACCCAAAGCTGGCGGGAGCCGTGCAGGGAGCATTGGGGGGCACAGGGGAGGGCCCCGGGCTGTGCCAGGGCTTGTCATTGCCTGGATAGGGGACATCCCTGTGCAGCAAGGAGACCCCGACAGAGCCCCCGAAAGGAGGGAAAGCAGCAAAACCTCCCTAAAGCCAACTCATCGCCATCCCTGTCCCCACGCAGGGGGGGACGACTTGGGAGGGAGAAG
>NW_010531688.1:0-11873 GCF_000687285.1 Phaethon lepturus | reverse complement strand
CCCGCTGCCGCCCGGCTCGGCAAACTAATACCAAATACCCACGTTTAATCCATTGACTGACAGCGTAGCAGAAACATGACAAGCGAGCGTCAAATACAAAGGTATTTAGCGTTACCATATACCAGGGGTGCCTCGTACCATTAATTGTGGATAATGCGCTTGTGCTGCTTCCAGTCAGTCACCGAACGTCCCCCTCGCCCTTCCTCCGTCATCCATCACCGGAGGTTTCCAACTATATATCCGTCACCTCGCATTCCTCAGGAATGTCCGTCAAGCTGCTCTCTGAGGACTGAACCAGATGGGAGGAGGCGCAGCGTGAGCCCCGAGCGGGCAGATAAACCCTCTCCTCCCCTCCTCCTTTTTTTGGGAAGTGCAGGGAAATCTTTAGAGGGCGATTTCTCTCTAACGGTCCTATTCTTCCCTGCCCCAGCCACCATCCCTCCTCCCACCCATGAGTTATTAGATGACATAACATTCACTTTGGCAAAATATATTATTCAAACCGAGTGGCTTAAAATTGAAATGCTTACATGGTCATGAACCCGGGCTGCAGTTAAAAATAAATCCCTTTATCTGTGCTGCATTCCCAGGCATGCATTTTCCATGAAAAGTCCTTTAAAATACTCCGGACTCAGAGGCTGAACAAGATCAAATGTGACTTTTTAAAAATAGGATGCCTGGTCCTCTCCACTTTCCTCCTTGGGTCGACAATGGGAGATAAATTTGCTCCGCAGGAACCTTTTGTGGGCCGTGCTGCTGCGGCAATTTGCAGTTTGCTGGGGAAAAGGCATCTTACGCTACATTTATCACCCCCTGCCGCCGGCTGCAATTCACCCCGCGGGGAGCCGCCGAGCAGAGGTGCCGAGCAGAGCTCCCGCGTTATTATTCTACATAATAATGGGTGTTCAGGGAAGCAGGAGACAAATACAGAGTATATTGCAGAAAGGCTCAGCTGGGGAACGGAGGTAAAGGGCCAGAGGGTGGGCTGCGGGGAGGGAAGGCAGAGGGGAGGAAGGTTAGTGAAAAACTGAATAAACTGGTTCATCGAGCGCGGCCTTCCTCCGGCAGCGTTCGACGGACGCCGCTGCCTCACCTTGTGACGCCGGATGTCGTTGTCTGACAGCGGGCGCCGGAGCTGCGCGCGTGGACGCGCATCCTCGGCGGCGGCTATCGGCACAGGTATTCCCCGCGTTCTTCCCAGGGGAGCCGGGATGCCCCCTTGGCCAATTCCGACCTCGTGCAGGGGAGGAGAGGTGATAGAGCTCCGCCAAATGCCACGGTGACGGGCTTAAAATGAGGACTTGAACACGAGATAACAGAAGAGACCGTCACATAGGAGGTCAAGGCTCTGAGAAGGTAATTAAGCAGCCTACAGGCATACTGTAAGTCAGTCAGGAATCTGAAGTTTCTGTGTTTTAATCCCTGAAATTCAGCCGCCTGCTACCATATACATATGGATCTATTTCCTTTATCATAAAACTAAAAGCCGTCTAATGTATCCTATAAAGACAGCAGAAAAAAGCCACATAACATGTTGTAAGCAGATATAGATGATTAGAGGAGAGTTCTGTACTTTTATATAGTTATTTTTTAAGCTTCAAAATCAAAAGAGGGATAACTTTTCACTAAATAGAGCTTACAGGCAGATATGCCTTTATCTTGCCATCCTATACACTGGCAACCCAGAGCTTTGTCAAAAATCTTTGGTGAGTATTTTGGGTGGCAAATGTCTGGTGAGGAGATGTTCTGAGCATGTCAATTGTAGAAATTTTTAACATATGCCTAAAAATAGGACATTCCTCTCATGTTTCAGAATTTCACATCTGTGAGGATTTTATTTTTTTAATACAAGAATGAAATACAACCTCCTGTCTGAAGATGTAGGGTTTGATCCTTCGATTGCTTCATCTTTGGTCCTTGTCAGTGGCCTTGTCTCTACCCTTCCTCTGCACAGATACCTCCTTCCCCCACTGTTGGATTTACAGTTACGCTGATACTCATTTTTCTTTTCCAGAGTAAGTTGGTTAATCCAATCTTTGAAAGAAAACTTTCAGCTGGATATTTGTATGCAGCCCCTAAACAGAAATGCAGATTTAAGGAGACAACCATATGCAAGCATGAAGGGAACAGATGTTGTACGATCAAGGGTAATTTAAGAGAGAGGGGGAAGGTGATAGAAGGACAAAATGAATCCAAAGTCAAGAAATTTTTTGTTGTCACTACAAACACAAAAATGATGTTCTACTTCGCACCTTCAAGTCCCACGCTGAAAACACTGGTTGTCTCCTGGGTCGCTGCCACCAAATGCCACCTCTCTCTACAGATGTAATTTCAGAGCTGTGCTATTGCTTCTCACACTGAACAGAGAATTCATCTTACGCATCTTTCCTTTCATCTTCCAGCCTCTTTGGAAGATGAAGAATTCCCTGCTTTTGAGACACAACTCCTGGCAAATAGAACGCAAAGGGATCACATCACTATGTCTAGCAGTAGAGGCAAACAGGAGCCAACCGTGCTCTAATCTATCATCCAGTCAGCTTAACCCCATGCTTGTTTTCTCCTCCCTCCAAAAAGTATGAGCACCATCGGTCATGTCCCATGAAAGACGATCTTACAGAGGAGCCTGCGGGGATGCTGGCGTGCTCCTTGGCTCGCTGCAGGGACCAGCCTTCGGCACCCATTGACGCTGTTCTCCTGCGGATGCAATGTTCAACGTGGTTAAGCCACAAACATCCCTGCAGCCATGCCGGAAAAGGCAGAACTCACTGACAATTGCTCTGCCTTGCTTGCCTCGGACAGAAAAAAAGAGAGATAGGACCAGCTCCTGTGAAATCCAGAAAGGATGAACTCAGCAGGTGAGGATGAAGTGAGGGGCAGAGTTTTGTGTTGGTTCCAGATCCAAAAAGTCAAAGCAGCAGCTACGACTTTGTCTCTCCACTCTTAGCACTGTTAGACTTTTGCACCCACGGAGAACAAATTTTGCCTTCCTTCCATGAAAAGAGATTGAAAAAGGAAAATAAAAGTAATTTTTTTTTGTAATTCAATGCAATACTAATCAATTGTGACAGGATCTAGAGAGTATTTTCACGGTGCCAATTACTTAAAGGGCAAAGATGCCATAGTACCATTAAAGTAATAGCGCAGACAGCTCTCTAGGACATTGTGGAACAATGTACTAAATGTTGTTCAACTTGTTCAATGAAATAAAGGATTGGATCATTAACCTTACCAATGTCAATGTGTTGTCACTATCAAATTCAACTAAATGAGCGTCCAAGGTAATAGTTAGGAGCACACTTCCCACCGAGGAATGCATTAATACATTACTGTCTGCTAATAAAGAGAAACTGTAATGCAGTGTGAGGAATTTGGAGAAGAGCTATAAAAGTGCATTAAAGAGAGAGGGTCAGCCTGGATGGGATAGACAGAAACCTACAGGTACGGGTGGGTGTGCGCAAACAGATTTATGCACTCACACATGCACATTTACAATCAATGAAGTGAGTAAATAGAAAATTTATGAAAGCAAACTCCAAAGCTGTAAACATGCATTATGGGAGCAAATGTTTGCAAAATTCCTTTGGAACAGGGTTTCATATCTGTATATAAATATCTCTGACAAGTCGCCTGTGAAATTTCTTACTAAGAGTCACGTTTTTTTAATGTCTCCGGCGGCAGCGCTGGTGGGGGGAGCTCTGTTTTGTCGTGTTTCTCCAGAGAAGGGGAATGGCTCCGACGTTCCTGGGTGCCCCGCTGAGGTGTACGCTCGGGGAGCTGGTACACCGCAATGCAGAGAAATCAGTTCGGGTATCAATAACCTCTTGCAGTGACATGTGTGAACAGGAAAAAAACATTGCTAAGTAAAATGAATATTGTTCCAAAAGAAAATGTTGGCACTAAGAAAAAATAAACTATCAAAATACTTGGCCACTGTAGCATTTCAGTACAAACTGAATTTTCAGGTAAAGGGAACAGGAAAGGAAATTCTCCTTCTTGATCGTTCATGGGAGCAGGGATAACAGTGAATAGCCAATGATTACCAGGGCAGATGTCCTTTGATACCTGCAATCCTATTTCAATTTTATAATGAAATGGAAGACAGAAAATACATAGATTTAAGATATGCAGAGGTGGAAAAACCACCAGGATACCAGGCACCACTACCATTATTTCTGGGCCCATTTGTATTTCATAATTAATAACTTAAATGGGGTAATTTAAAATTGTTAATTCTTTTCACAGAGTCTGCACGAGCTCAGGTGATGTCAGACACGCTGTCACCAGAAAGGTTAAATACTCTTGGTAGTTGCTAATTACCTAATCACCATTACTATCTCACATTAATTCTACCCTAAGAACAGATTTCATTATGACTAACCCAAGTTGTTAAAGAACGAGCTGTAAAGAAAACCCCTGTTGTTTGCATTCATTTAAAGGAGAGAAGAAAGCCCCTCGTAAGAACGGTTCTCCCCAGCACTGGGCCACCCTGAGAAGCAGCGAGCAGACTCCCGCTCCCGGCGGCGCGCAGGCTCAGGCGTTCCCCTCCGTTGCACGGACCTTCGCAGGCTTCGAGGCCCGGGACCCTCGAGCACGGCGCACAACCGGCTCCTTGTCACCCTGTGCGCTCCAAGCATAACCATGGCGGGGCTTTAACCTTGATCGTGTCGCTTTTTCGACTTCTAAATGCATATTTTATTGATTAGTTTGTGAATACCCCTGAAGGTAAACTCTTGACTGCCTCTGAGCGGATCCTCTTTGCCGTGCCAGCCTCTTGTTCTCCTCCGCACATGGAGAGTTGGGGTTGTTCGGATTGCCTCTTCAGTATCCCGTGACTACGTGAGAGGTGGTTGATAAAATCCCCGGCACTGACTTAGCTCTGTTTCCAACATGACCAAAGCAGACATTGTCCCTGACTTTGGTGGGCCCAGAGTTGCAGAAATTACGGGGTTTGCTGAAAAGCCTGTTGAGAGCTCCCTCCTGGGCTGCTTCAGCACGTGCCTGGCACTCGTGCACGGGAGGGAGGCTATTGCTCTCCGAGACACAGCTGCTGTTTTACCACCTACACCGACAAGTACCCAAAGAAGTCGTGTGATGGGAAACTTCTTGATGCTTTTCTCGTGCAAGTAAGTCTATGTCTCGTGGTACTTATCTGGGGCGGAAAGCAGTTCCAGGCAGCGAGGGCTGCCTGCGCAGGGAGGTGAATGTCCCCTTCCTCCCAGCCCACGCTGAGGATGGCCAATGTGTCACAGATATGTGACGCAAGATTGTCATCTCTTAGAGAGTTAGCAGGAACACTTCCAAGGCAGGTAGATTTTATGGCTGTTTTTAGTGCTGTGCTATTAATCCTTACATTGATGCAAACGGTGCATTAGGTGATGGCAGCTGCAGAGTTGCAACCTTTTGAAATGCTAATTGTCAAACCAAAGTTTAGAAAGACTATTTCAAAGCAAAGTTGCCATTATTTGTAGGCTGTGCTCTAAATACAAGAGCTCAATTATCTAGAGTGTCAAACTTCTGACATCTTTGCTGATCCATAAAAACAAGGGAGATTAAAGAGTTTTCTGGAGTAGAATCTCATTTTTATGCTCAAGGTTATTTACCGAATCATATGTTGTGGCCAATCCCAAAGCCAGCTTAGTGATCAGGTCAAGATATTTATAGTTACCTGTAGCACCCTAATGGGGGATAGCATTCAGTTTGTAGAAACACTTTAATCATTTTCATGGATTTTTCTGAGCAAGAAGTCTATGTTTTGAAGACCTAGAGAAGCGCAGCATTGGTGACTCTTTCAGGCTTTTGACTGTCTTTTTAGAGACAACAAAGGATTTCCTTTATTGTTCGCTTGACTTTCTCTGCTATTAGTGTATGGTAGAGAGCATTAGTGTCTTAGAGGGACAGACACCGAGAGTTACGCAAAAGATGAAAGATAGAGCATAAAAACGCAGTTTTGGGAGGAATTTGCATTTGCAATTCAACACTCTGCTGGGAAGCTGTGTCTGTTGTATCTCCTAAGAGCAGAGGAAGATATCCTCAGTCCAGCACGCAATGAGTTTTCCTGGTCCTGCACTAGAAATTGATGCTCCCTGCTCGCTGACACTGCACGAACAGGGACACGGCTCTGTCCTCCAGCCACAACTCTCCTTACCTTCTAGTACTTCGTCTGGAAAAGTAATGGCATGACAGTTTAGAAAAAAGAATCTTATCAGAGAATGTGACGTGGAAAAGCTATATCTAAAAAAATATTGCACAGGGCCTAAGTGCTGCTTAAATCCCACTTGTATCAAGTGTATGATATCAAATATTAAGTGACAGCATCCTCCTCTGTTACATAGAAACTTACTCATGAGTAACCTTTTGGTTCTATCAGCTCCGAGATACCGAGAGATTCAGCCTAGGGCCAAGCTGGACTTCGGTGCTGTGAGACTCTTTGCAGGATGCTTCCCGCCTTCCTGCACGTTTCTATGCTTCAGTCAAAACCACAATATTCTCATTCTACCGTTGAATCTCACCCTAAAATTTCATCTGAGAAGTAGCCAGCTGAATTATAAGCTTTGGCTCAACTTAATTTTACTTACTTCAAAGAAGAACGTAGTATGATGTCCCAGTGCAAAAGAATGTGGCAGGCTGTGTGGCACTCTGGGTCATTTGCAAGATGAAACACTACATTTTTGTCACATTCAGGGTATCACATTACACTATATCATCTAAAAATTCAAGAGCAATTAAAGATCATGAGCCACATCAGTGACCACATTGCCCACACTTCAGTTCATCTCGAATTTGTATATTCTATTTTTGCTGGACAGTGCATAGGACATAATTTTTCAGAAAGGGCTGTTTCATTTTTTGGCATCCCTCTAGTGACGAGAGGGCTCCACTTATCACAGTGACCCCTTCTGAACATACGGCCTTCTGCCGCTGCCCTTGCAGAGACTTTAGCTGGGTGGCAGAGCATCTTCTCAGTTCACCCTCAGAGAATCACAGATCACTGATAAAATGGAGATCCCTTCACCGTGACACGCCACCGATGTAGGGACCGAAGCAGACTTGCTGCTACTTGCAAGGGCACGGAGAAGCCAGCGGACGTACAACCGGTGTTTGACGGTTTGTATCTGAGTCAGGCAACGGATCCTGAAGAAGAACCGCAGAACAAAACTGACTTTCAGGGAAATTGCTAAAGGTGGTGAACACCCCAGAGAGCACATCTGCCACGTACCAGCACTACCCAGGCACCATTCACCAGTTCCACTGAACATACCACATACAACGTGTCCTGGTACTCCATCAATGTCAGTAGAAGCTTAATGGGTAACAGCAGCGTAGTTAAGTGTCAGGATTATTAATTAAGGGGTTAATATGCCTGGCTGAACTTTTGTCTCCATTGTTAAGAGGGTTGTAGATGCCAGGATTTGATTATCTGATTAAGTGGACATGCTGGGATACAGTTAGAGTGCTCTCTCATCAGCTGGGTTGCTCCATGTTACAACAAATTTTATCCCTTTCCCAAAGCAGTAACGTGGGATCCAGCTCTTCAGCCAAACCCAACACAAATCCAGCCCTTTCAGATGAAACAGAAAAGTTCAAATACAAACCCAACTTTGTTGGTTCTCTTGGCTCAGTAGTTCTCCAGCTGAATAAAGATTCAGCGACATCTTTATTGGCTTTTATTATCAATAGCTCTTTTCTTAATGGCGTCTTTAAGATGGTTTCATCCTGCTTGAAAAAAAGACTGAAGGTGTCTTTCTCCATCTCTTTTCAGAATCCCTTCTCTGAAGCTCCTAAACAAGGCCAAATGTCAACAGCAGCTTTCAGCTCTAACTAACTCTGTGCTGCAGCCCTTTCCTTCGCTTCCCCGTTCCTGACATCCACACTGGAGAGCCCTACGCAGGAGCTAGCTGTTCCAGAGAGCAAGCAGTGATTTCATCCCGCTGTGAGGAAAACCCGCCTTAGTACATCCCAGCAAGCCTCGCTCAAAGTCACCTCTGCTTCAGTCACGTGCCGAAGCGAGGAGGAAGGAAAGTCAGGCATAAGATATGCTTGGAATTTAAAGCTTTTCAGAATTAAAAAGAAATCATAATGATTTCAGGGGAAGCGTGGGAGCTCCCAGTGTAACAGAAAGCTGCTATTTCCAAAGGAGGCTTAAAGTTTTCACCGAGCTGCACACCAGATTAGCAAATTGTCTTCCTTTCCATTTTAAAATGCATAAACAGAGCTGATAGGTAACGCTGAACAGCTTCAAGATTGCCAAGTAATGCTATAAATCGGTTCCATACACGTTAAGGACTTCAGCCTTTGGCACATATAATTTTATAGAAAAAAAAAAAAATGCTAATGCCCTTCTGGAGCCAAGGCAGCAGAAGGACATCAAATGGGGATGTACAATAGGGTTTGGACTGCCAAGTTTAACACATCTAAAATGAATCCTCTGCTTCAAAGATCCAATCAAGGCTCTGAATGCCCCCTTGGAACCCCACAGAGACGCTCCTGCTTCAGAGCAAGGTGGTCCAAAGCGAGCCGGACTTGGCAGTGTTAGAGCACGGGAAGGCCGAGACCGCTCTGTGCTTTGGAGTCGTTCCATGTTGGACACCTCTAGCAAGGAGCATTAGTTTCAAATTAAAGTGTAGCCCTTCACCTAAATTAAACCACCCTCACGCTCTGGGCACGACCCACAAAAGGAGCTGGAGTCTCTGGGTTTAGCACCTATTGCCTTAACAAGTTCAGGCTGGGACACAGCTGCAGTCTGTAGTTATTGCTGTGTTCTAGCACATTTAACACCTCCGAAATGTGGAGAAATGGGAAACCACATACACTACTGCATTTTGCAAGTGAAATGTTTTTTATGATTTTTTTTTTTTTAAAGTAGATAAACTGTGCAGTCCAAAAGAGAACTGATCAGTGCAAAACTCTCAGCATTCACGCATTCATTTGCCCCATTTATTACATCCCCTGGCATCTCACCTGCCGAGGAGCCGGGATGAATTGCAGCTGCGCCCCTTGGATGTGATTATTATTTGGGATGCCATGATAATGTGACCTTTGGCTGGTGAAAGAATATCTAAAAAATACTATTGAGGGGGGGAATAAACCATGTGATCAGTGTCTGAGATTTTTGTTCCAAACCATTGCCTCCCTGCACGTGAAATACAACTGGAGAGCCGAGTGACTGCGTCTGTACGTAGATAGAAATCTCAGCGTTACTTTTTCCATTTCTAAAGGACCCACTAGGATATTCCAGCACTGTTGTTTTAAAGGGAAATGTGGTTTTGTTCGTACGTGAACAAAGCTCATCGTCTGGGGATGTGCAGTACATCTTGAAGTGCTATGGCAAACTCAGCGGTGCAGCTTTCTCTTCCAGCTCTGCTGGTTACGAAGAGCCGAGGCAGGACAGCACGCGGCTCGCGACCGCCGGCCCGGCACCGGGGCTGCCAGAGGTCACCGGCAACTCCGGCTGGCAAAAGCAGGCGCGACGCGGAGGGCTGGCTCAGAAAACCCACCAGTGGCCCTGCACTGGCCTCGCGGGGTTACCCGCTTCCTCACCACCTCCTCCGCAAAGTGCGCTTCAAGAGCCTTGCACTTCGTAAGCATTAGATGAATGCTACAACAAAAGCGACAATAAAACAGACCACGGAAAATCAGTGGACAAAGGAACAAAAATTTTGAAGAAGGAGAAAGAAAGGAGTCTAAGGGGCTGTTCTGATGCTTTAAAATCTAATCCATCACCTTTTTTTCTCATACTGTCCTTTTAATTTTTTTTTTTTTTACTGGGCAATTTCATAAAAATAGGTTTGGCGCTTTGACGTTACAGTAAGTGCCCTGGGGAAAAGCAGATAAAAGGGAATAACACAACTAATGGAAATAAACTTTATGGCATTAACTGGTGAGAAGCACAGAAGCAGCCACCAACTGGTGGGTAAAAGATGTAATCTTTTTATTTTTACTTTTTTATTTTTGGCATACTGCATCAGTGCATAAAACTCAGATGTAAGGACGCAGGTTTCCAGGGTACAGATAAGAAAGTCAAAATGACTCATTTCAGAGCAGCAGATACGATAGCAAAGATGTATTCTGCAACCCTACTGATTCGCTTCTCATGCTAAATAAAGTGCCAGGTGTTGCTCTTGTTCAGATCAGTATCTGTTACTTTTGCTAGATTACGCCTACTTACAACATGGACGTGCAAAGACACTCAGACCTGAAGAACAAAAGCAACTTGTTCAATAAGGGGAAGCAAAAAAAAAAATCTCACTTTGGATTTACTGGGTTACATTTACAGATTTATACAGGGCATCTTTATTGACTTCTGTGCATTTTCACGTACTACCTCAAGAGAGAATTTTCTCTCTTCGCTCTGCAGCAGCAGCAATAACCAATTCAGCAGAAATAGGGATGAGAGGTTAATCTGAGGAAGCCGAACAGGAAGAGAAAAGAGAAAGCCTGGGGGGTTCGGACACCTGAGGTCTCTTCACGAGACAGGAATTTGTGTGCCCTGTCCCTTCGCCCATACGGCCACCATCTGTTTCTTGCCTGTGTTGTCTAACGCCCACCTGGAAATAAAATATGCATTAATTTTCAGAGGTCCAAACAGAGCTATTGTTAATTAGCAGGTATGTAGTGCTGTGGCTATCAAAGTGCTGCACTAATATGAAATGATTAATCTTTGCAGTGCTCTCCTCGTGCTGAATTAGTAGGTCGTTATCCTGCAGAGGGTCGGAGGCAGGTGGAAGGGGACACGGAGGAGCGTGGTTTCCGAGACTGCCGCACTTCTGACTTTCATTAGGAAACAGAAAACCATAAGCCCGTATTGTAGCAGAGAGCTGGGGTCCCTGACGACCTTGTCAGTCTGTCAGTCACCCGGGCGTCTGTCCACCTGCCGATCCTCCCTTCTGTCCTCCCCCCGAGAGGTGGTTATGACATTCAACTGGGAAAGGAATTCAGAGGGTGGCAGGAAAGGAAAAACATCCGCTTTGTCAAAATGATAGATTTGATATAGAACTCTGACTTAAACATTCAACTTGCTCTGGTTTAATAGGACTGTCAGCACTGGATGGTTCACTTAACTTATGAAAATCAGGAAAATGCCTTCTTGTTGCTTCATATATCATGATGAACAATAACCTGACAGGAGAAACAAGCCCTGATTAAGAAAGGATTGCTTTTTGGAGCACGCCAGTAATGAAGTATGAAGGAAATCGAAGACTTGCCGCTCACAGATATTAGCACAAATCCAGATACTTGGAATTATGTTTTTAACCACAATAGATAATTCTTGAATGATGTGCCTAACAGGGACAAATCCTGCAACCAAAGGAAGACATCTATTAAATTAACAAGTATATTTTCAATTCCTTCAAAACAGAACATAGTTTAATCAGATCTTCAAAGCCAGAAGAGAAACGTTAAATGTCTTTCAGAAGCGATTTCTGCTGAGGTGATCCTGGCGAAGGTGATCTGACAAAAGCATGTGCTGTAGCTCAGAACCTCTGCTGCAAACTGAAGAGCAGATTCTGACATTCACGCTCGCCGTTATTCTCACCTACTCGAGCAAGCTGCAAAGATTAAATTCACCCCGCGCGGAGGTACAAGCGGGAGGTCCCAGAGAGCTTAAAGTTCAGCCCAGAGCGCGTGCCTTCCCTGCGGATGCTCAGATTTGGGCACAGTTGCCTACGCCTGCGATTTTCCTGCAAGGTCTCTCCTGAAGTTCCTAGTCAGTATTAGTCGGGCAGAACTGCCTTTATGTCCGACTCCATCGACGCTGTAAGGCTTTTATATCGCATAAATCGCAGACACCAGACTGGGGAGTGACACGGATGCAGCGGCCGAGGTGTGGGCAGGGCACGGTGCCGCCGCGTGCCCACGCGGCCGAGGGAGACGCG
>NW_010531687.1:0-2044 GCF_000687285.1 Phaethon lepturus | reverse complement strand
TCCCTGCGCCACGTCTGATGGAGGTGGGGCACGTCCCCGGTGTGAGCCCGCAGCCCCGTCCCCGGCAGACAGGAAGAGATGCTCGGGCTGGCCGCGATTAGATGAACATCCCGAACCTATTAATTACCGCAGCCCACGTGCGAGGTGCGTGTGCCCGCTTGCTCGCACGCAGCGCAGGTCAGCGTCGTGCTGCATCGATCAACACGCCTTCGTGCAATTAAAAAGAGACCAAAAACGCAGCGAGGGTTTGCTGCTGGCGACAGGCTGAGCTGCCCCAGCCCCGGGGAGGGTGAGGGTTTCCCAAGGATGGAGCTTGTTCCTGAGCAGGGCTTTAAGTCCAGGCAAGGTCCACTCATCCACGGGCATCCCGCACCGATTGCGTACCTCCAGACCCAACCCCTCCGCCCCACCTACGGACATCAACATTCCTGGCCAAACCACTATTAAAAAAAAAAAATCAAGATACTTAAATTACATATTAATTTGATTTTCCAGAAGGTTTCTAGGAAATGTTTTCAATCAAGAAGTAAATTCAGATTGTAATAAAATATTACATAAATATTTACATCAGCCCTGGCTTTACTTTAAAAGGAGGGCTTTTTCTTCCTCTTGCACACACGCTGCCAAAGTAGTTAGCTGGCAAGCCAGTGAAAAAACAAGGTCTGAGAGTCACTTTTTCCCCTAGCAGATCCATCATCGAGCGATCAGAAGGTTTATTTTTCCCGTGCCTCCCCCAAATTCCATCATTTCCCTTCCTAAAAGATTCCATGTGTATTCCAAGCGTGCGGCCGCCCAGGTAAGGCAGCGACATCAGCTATTTATACAAATTAGATGGGGGGGACGAGGGGAGGGAAAACGTCTTCAAAGCTGCAGCACATTAAAAAGAATTTATTAGATGTGTTGTGTGGGCAGGATGCCAGCTAAATTTAATATGGATCTATATACAAAGAAACTGTCTAGTTACACGGAATGAATATTTAATCATGCATGGATCAAGCAATTTCACAGAAGTAATTAAAAGCAGGCTTTGTTTATTGCTAAAAATTATAGCTACCCTATTGACCTGGTGCTGGAGTTCTTTTGCCATATTGAACATGTTACCTGCTGATATTATGTTATTAAATGGGGATTAAGACTATTTTTTTTTACCTTTGGAGATAAGAGCTCTTAAGCTATCTTGTCTGTTTGTGCACAGAGGAGGAAAGCAAAAAAAAAAAAGCCCCACAGTGGAAAAAACAAGCCTGTGTGAATTAGAAGGGTTAGGGAAACACTCCTACCTGTAAGGGGAAGGCAGAACGCAAGGAATCGACTAAATGCTCAGTGGATTAGTTTTCTCCCGTGGAAGCAGCCTGGGGGGAGCGGAGCATCCCGAGGGATGAGCTGGACACCCCTGGAGGGACGCCTGGGGGTCACGGCTTGGGGCTAAACGCGGGGCAGAGCCAGGCAGAAGGATGCTGAGCCGGGACAGCCGTCGGAAAGAAATGCTGGAATTCGGGGTTTGCGTGGCAGCCTCTGCCCAGCGCGGCGGGGGAGCCGGGGCTGTGGCCGCTGCTGCTCGTGGCTGGTCGGACGGTGAGTCCCGCTTCCACACGCCGACGGCTCTGCGTATCAAGCACGCAGCGCAGTTCCGCTCCGAAGCAAACTGACAGCCGGGGGGGATGCGCTGTGTTGTCGGGAACACACGCTCCCAGACCTAACCGTCCCCAAACCCGGGTGGTTGTGACCTTGAGGCCAGCGAAGGGAGCCAAGAATCCTCCTCCAGGTTTGCTGAGCACCCGTGGGCACGTGGCAGGATGGGGGCGGGGGGTTCCTCGCACAAGCGAAGGCAACCTTTGCGGGTACCCTTCAAACAAGCGCGTCGGCATCACCCGGAGCAGATCCCCTGGGCCATGGGGAGCCAGAGGGAACAGCCGCCCGCTAACCCAGGAGACGCGCGAACACTCCTTACCTGGAAGAAACCCTTGGGGGGAGCAGAGCCAGAACAGGCTGGAAGGGGCCCGATCCCGCCCGCGTGGTGCTTGCGATCCCCGGGGGGACAGGCCAG
>NW_010531686.1:1561-7780 GCF_000687285.1 Phaethon lepturus | reverse complement strand
GAGGCAGGAGGGCTCTCGGCACCCCTCTGCTCTGCTCTGCGACTCCTCCTTGGCCAATCCTGCCAATATTTTCTTTTTTTTGCTGCTTCCCCGAGGCAGATGTGTCCCGGTACCACCCCTACGAGCTGCTGGGAAGAGCCGGTGCCTTCAGAAAAGGTGCTTCAGGGTAGAGCTCGCTGCTCAGGTCACGGGGAATGGCTCCACACCCTCCCACGGGCTGGGAGTTTATCAGACAAACAGCTTAGCAGGAATCGCTGTGCCCTGATCACATCAGGGAACAAGAAATATTAGCAAGTGATGCAGCATACGGAAATCTTTCGTCCCATCTCGGTAAGCCCAGCAAATCTCCCGAGGCTGGAGATTTGGGCAGGACCAAGGGCAGGAGAGCTCCTGCAGAGCTGTCAGAAGTAGGATGCCATGTCCCACGTCAGAAGAGGATCTAAACTGCCTGGAGGTCTGGGACTGGAGGGTGGGGGCTGCCTCTGGCAAGCCCCTTCCCACCTGCCCAGTCCTCTTCTCCCAGAGGAGCCCCTGCAGTCCCCGCTGAACCCCATCCTCCATCCTCCCAGGGATCGTGTCACGAGTGGCCGTGACCTAGTTACAAACTACCACAGCCCTGCAGAGAGAAGGAAAGGAGGCTAATCACCACCAGTGCCTGTGCTCTAGCGAGGGGATAAAAGAGGTCCCGGCTGGGTCCCACCTCCGACTTCCACTTTTGGCTGAGGTTGCCATGGCCGAGCAGACATGGGAGAAACTGTCCCCCAAAGCATTTGTACTCTTTCCTCAAAGGCCCACGTAGAGGAGTAACAAGATACACCAGCCCAGCAAAGGCAAGTGTTGATCTAGCACAGGTCAAAGCCAGAATTCAAAGCCTGTTTCCCCCGACCAGTGCTGGGATCCTAAATAAGCTGTGAAGTAGCATCCCTTCATCCCTGCCCCAGCTCCCTGTGCTGCCTGCGGAGGGAGTCAGCCCTGCGCCGGCACAGAGGCGGCATCAACCGCACGGATGGGCCACGCAATGCAATGTTATAGTATATTTGCATTTTATATATATATATATAAACATTTCAGAGCACGGAGCAGAAGCAGCCTCTCTAGGGTCTATTTAAAGCCCGGGGCTGGGGTCTGGCCATCATCCCGAGGAGCCCTGTATTGCTATATCAAAAGAGCATCAGCCCGCAGACTCCTAAGCCGCACGGAATGCCCGGCTCCAGCAGAGAAGCTGGAGGCGTGCCGGCTTCACGGGACCTGCTGGCCATTTCGAACGGCTCTTGGCAACACGAGACCGGAGCACCGGGGGATAAAAGCAGCAGGTAGCCAGCCTGAGAGTACCGAGTACGTCCGAAGAGCCGCATCCTGCTGTGAAGTTACAGCAACGACGAGCACTCGCACGCTGCCAGTCCGCGGCAGCTGATGCAAAGGCAGGAGACAAGGGAGCATGAAATCAGAGCCCACGGCTGACCTTGCAGCGATGCCAAACTGCAGAGCCCTGCTGCCACTCCTGTTATGCCATTGCCAGGAGAAAAGCGTCACCCTCTCGGGTACGTGGGTCCCCGTGGCTAAGCCAGAGGAAGGTGTAAAACAGGGATGTAAGCAGAGTATCCAGCTTGGTATTATGTGAATAATTACGTGAGTTTGGGAGAGAAACCTCCCTGATGGTGCCACGCGGGGGAGGACCCTGATGCCACCTGCATCAGACCCTGCCCCTTGAGGCCAAGGGACTGCAAAGGCTGCAGCCACCGAAAGTGGCTTAATCCCCCTGAGCACTGGGATAACCGGGCACCGCGGTGGGAACGGAGACAGCGCGCGGCACAGCTGAGGATCCCCTGGGCCGCGCGTGTGTCGTTGCATTCCCAAATCCTGGCAGAGGGGGGGGACGAGTCGTGATTCATCTGCCTCCCACGTGTCGCCCCTCGCCGCAAATCCTACCCGGAGATAATTGCCGTCTTCCTGAGCGGGCACCCCAACAGAGGGGCCAGCCTGGCTGCGGGACGGAGCGACAGCTCGCGGCTCTTTGAAGATGCTGAGAGCGCTGCTACATGTGTAAATCTCAGCACACTGCTGTGGCTCTCGTTTAATGGAGGTTTTGACCCTCTGCAGCTGTGTAGGAGCAGGGAGAGACGCACCCAGCTAAAACCACCGAGAGCAGCATCCCCGCTTGACTATTCCAGCCATGGGCCAGCCTCTGCTCTGCTGGGCTCAGCTTTAACGGCTGGGAGTTGCTCTGAAATGCCATTTCTGAAGAGCAGAAATCTGCTGGGTCATATTTCTGTTTCGATTTCATGAAAAAGACTTAAAAGAAGGGTATAAGGGTGTAGCTCCAGGTCACTTTGCCCATGGCTGGAAACTAAAGCAGGTCCTGAGCTCCCCTGCAAATGTCTCCCTGCCTCCTGCTCCTGGCTTCTTTAGGGTTGCATCTGCTTCATGATTATAATGATGCCAACATTTTTTAATTATTATTTTTGCTGACCTTCCCAGTTATTTCCTTTCTAGGACCTCACACCTGGGATCATCCCCCTTTTATTACACCTGTCCTGATGGGGACAAATAGCACTGGCTTTGCCTATCCAGTTTCTTGTGTAATAGCTTCCAGGGACCGTGGGCTGCATGGGGGAGAGATGTTTGGTCTTTGGAGTAAGCTCCTTGGGGCAGAAAGGGCTCCTTAGGTCTGGCCCCCCAACCTACAAGAAGCCAGCCGGTTCCCCTGAGAAACTCCCCAGCGCTCAGGCCCAAGGGATGACCACGCCTGGCGTGGCCAGCAGCCTCCCCATCCTTGGCACAAAGAAAGCTCATCCACGCTCAGCGGGGCTGCCTTCAGCTTCCTACGGGCTCCCAGCGCCGTCAGAGAGGTCTGGATCAGGCCCAGTACGTTGCTTTCCTTTCCTAGCTAAGTCCTCTGCTCGCCTTTCCCGGTCCGCAGCGGGTGCTCAGCACAGGGCAATCAGCTAAATGCTTTATCCCTCTGCAAGCAGTCACGCCACGGGGGAAGGAAAAAAAAAAAAGCCTGATGGGATCCTTTTGCTGGCCTGTCGCCTTAAAGCCTCTCACCTCTTCCTGTCTTTCATCGGGGTTATAAACTCCTTAGGATGTCATCACGTGCTCCATAAATAACAAATATATAAGCAAGGGCTGCGGAGGGTGCGGCAGACAAAGAGGAGGGGAGGCAAAGCCCCGGGTCCTCCTCTCCTGCCAGCCACGAGGCAGCACCGCCGGAGCCAGCCGGGCAGAGGAGCGGCGCGGGGTCCCCGTCCGGTAAGCACCCACCTTTCTGTGCCATCCCGGCGGTACCGACAGCCTCGGGGACAGCCAGTGGTCCTGAGGCCACTGTGACTTGTATCCCAGGACATGGGGAATTGCTCCAGAGGGGAGGGAGGTTGGTGCCTGGAGCTTAACTTGCCTGAAAACTGACTTTGGTGGGGGTAAGAGCGTGACTCTCATCACAGCCCCTGTCCCACCCCTGCGCTTCCAGCACACGCTGTCAAAACCTGGGTGTAGTAGGGACTCTTCTCATTGAAACCCTCTGTGTTCAGGCTATGGAAAGAACTTGAGCTCCTTTGCGAAGAATGTTTGGCTTCAAAATGGGGTGAATAACTCCTTCCTACTAACTCATTTAAAAATTCAAGCTCCAAATCCAGGCAGACATTCATAACGTAATAAAAAGACGTTGTTAGGGGGGTACTGCGGACTTGCCTGTTTATTTTACATGTGAGCATCCCTACGGACCATGCGGATGCTTTGATCGCCAGTGCACAAACACAAGTGGGGGAAAAAATTACAGAAGGAACTTTTGGTACAT
Organism: Phaethon lepturus; assembly: GCF_000687285.1. NCBI lineage: Eukaryota > Metazoa > Chordata > Aves > Phaethontiformes > Phaethontidae > Phaethon > Phaethon lepturus. Next base: position 3,984 of record NW_010531686.1, on the reverse strand, counting down.
TGCTACGTACACACAAATGTATCAGGCTCATCTCAGGCAGGTCTGGTAAGGAGCTACAGCACAACATTTAGCCCAGGGTATAAGTGACTTGAACAATATACAGGAGGCTGTGCTGGAGCACGGAAGGGAGATGTCTTGAGCCAGGGAGAGAGGATTTTCGCTCTGGTTCTCACTTACTGTGTGACCTGGGGAGAGTTTCCTTCACCTCCGCAGGTCGGATGCTTCCCGGGTGTAACTGCAGTGCTGGCACCCCCACGGCCATGCCGGGCCCAGGGTCTGCTCCGGGCTCGGGCTGGGACGGGCGGCTGGTCCCTCTGCGCTCTGCAGGCTGTATGTATCATCTCCCCCGCAGAAGGCATTTGCATCTGCAGGGAGCTGAGAAGCAAAGCAAAAAGTTCATTTCCAGAAAATAAACACAAATATATCAGCCCTCCAGCTGTATAACCTGGGTTGCCAGGAATAAAGTGCCGGAGGGGAAAAAGTACAAGGAAAACAAGCTAAGGAGCAGCCTTTCCCCATCACCGACGTCTGCTCTGGGCTGTTGGTGGTTAGGGTCTCAAGAAATTTCTAAAAACAGCTGGAGGGATTTGATTCCCCTTTCCCAGTCATCCCTAGCGGGAACTGAACAGCCACTCGCAGCCTTGTCTCCCTCCCCTCCAACATCTGTGGATGTCCCTGTAGAGACTTTCCAGTATTCGGTTCTTCGCAGCCTTTGTACGACCTGGGATAAAGCCTTGCTCTTGGACAGTGATCTGGCTAACAGCAGCTACCGGTGAGCTCCGTAATTCGTGGAATTTGGGAATTCTGGCATTAATAATTGCCATATCCCAGCTCGTCGGCAGCTGAAACGCCAGCCCTGCCCCAGGCTGTACGCAGTTGGCCGCTCTGCCCTGGCATCCCCGCAAGAGCCGCCCCTGGGCCGGATCCAGCAGCGTCCCCAGAACCTGCCCCAGGCACTCAGCACCACCCAGGATCAAACCACCGTTGCATTTTCTAGGTGCCCAGAGCCTACCCTCTTGCCTGCTCCGGGATTTATCCAGGTGGATGAGCTCCTAATCCAATTAGCAGGATGAGGAGTTCCAGAAGATTTGATAATAAGCTCTACAGACACTACCAGCTCTCTCTCTCTCTCACTACCCCTGCTCTCCCCTCCAGCTCGGCCACTTCCCTCATACATTGTTCCCAGGAGCATGAACCACCCGCTCCCAGCACCATTTCAGTGAGCCCTTGGTGACTAGAACCGGCATTGGGATGCTAAATAATTGCCCCGTCAAAGAAAATCTCTCTCCCTGATGGACCTGATACGTATCCACTGCCAAACCAGCAATTCATTGAAAATAAATCATGACACCCCATCTCACCTCAGACTGGATAAAACAGGCGTTTCAAGCACCCAGCCCTCGGCATTTCAGGATGGAAAATTCCCAGCCTGCGCCGGTTCCGCCCTGTGCAATGTTTGTGCTGGTAATGCTTTTGTTTCTATAAATCCTATTAGCTGGAGGCAAGCCTATAATTAGCAGGGAAAGCCAGCACCTCTCTAACAATAATCAAAAATGACCTGGCTTCACTGCAAATTGCTTGAATATTGGGCTGAGCAGGGATGGATGGATGGATGGCTCCGGGAACAATTCCCGCTATTTCTGCCTGTGCTTAGCAAAGTCATTTGCTCAGTTTGTGGTTCTCTCTGGATTTATTGACTTGGTTTGCTCACACATGAAGCCCGAGGCAGACCGAAGCTACAGGCTCCGATCCAGGTCAAGGGATTTGGCCGGGGTGTGCAGGACGGGTGCTGCTGGACGAGCTCGGGGGCCGATGACCCTCCTGAGGGAACTGAGGGGTCTGGGGTCCCACGGCACAGGTGACCCATCCCGGGGCAGGCTGTGCCGGTGGGCTCACACTGCCTGAAGCTCCCAGGGCAGGGTCAAAGCCTGGGGGAACCTCACCCAGGCAGGATGCCCAAGGCTGGTAGCCGCAGGCACCCACTCGTCCTGCCATGGACCCATCTCAGCTCCGTGAGCCAGGCGGGGTCTCATCGGTGTTGCTGCCCCCCTGAGCAAGCCAGAACAGGGGCACATCCCAGCAGCTCGGGCTGCCTGACGTGTGGGTGCCGCGGCACCGCGGTGCGCCGTACTGACCTCTCGCTCACGTACGGCCGGGCGGTACCCGAGCCCCGGCCCTGGGGTCACTGTGGGCAGGTATTTGCTATATATATATATGTACACACACACGTATAGGAAGAGGGTGGCAAGCAGCCTAATCCTGCACGTGATCAACAGGTATTTTCGGCAACTAAGAGTGCTGGAGGAGATCGGCTGAAATAAAGGGTGCTGTGCGGCCGCCGGGGTCAGGAGCCGGCAGACGCTGCCCCGAACAGAGGGAGCGGTGGGAAGCAGGGCAGGAGGAGGAGGAGGAGGGCGTCGGCG
>NW_010531686.1:0-1237 GCF_000687285.1 Phaethon lepturus | reverse complement strand
CGCTGCCTGCCAGTGAGTTTCGCTGCCTCAGCCCCGAGGATGCTGTCAGCGTGTTCGAGATCGAGCGGGAAGGTAAGGGGCTGCCCCGGGGAGGTCCTGCCTGGCGGTGTTGGCTGGAGATGCCCCGTCCCTTCCCTCCACCGGTCCCTCATGCTCCTTGGGGACACACCGTGCTGGCAAAACCCCCACATATGCCCTCGTGGGTGATGAGGGAGGGAAGCCGGTGGCCGTGACTTGTGGCCAGGTGATCCTGGAGCAGGACCAGGCAAGTGGGGAGCAGCTCTCCCAAAACAGCCCCACCAGAGGGGAGCAGACAGGAGAGGAGAAAGGTGGGAGGAAGGATGCCATGCTCAGCCTCCTATTGCACAGGGGCACTTTGAGATGCACCCCCAGCAACCTCCCTCCTCCCCTCCATCCCAGGCACCCCCGCTCCCCTCACTCGGACTCACCCACCCATTTCTCCCTCCTTTCCCAAGGGCAAGGGCAGCCGGGCAGATGCCAGGAGGGAGGGTTGGTCTCAGCACCCGCTGCTGTAGCCCTAGAATCAGCAACGGGAGCGGGGAGCTGGTCCCTGGGCCGTGGGGGGCTGCCTCTGGAGGAGCAGAGCTGCTCCCCGGAGCCATCCCGTCCCTTACAGCGCCTTTAGACCAAGCAGGCAGCAGGACATGTGCCATCCCTCCCCATCGTGTCCCACGTCCCCCCACATCAGTGCCGGGGGCTTGTCTGGGTCCCCCTCACTGTGCTCACAGCCGTCCCCCTCCAGCCTTTATATCCGTCTCCGGAGACTGTCCCCTCCACCTGGATGAGATCTGCCACTTTCTGAACTTGTGCCCGGAGCTCTCCCTCGGCTGGTTTGAGGAAGGGCGGCTGGTGGCGTTCATCATCGGCTCCCTCTGGGACCAGGACAGGCTCAGCCAGGTAAGAGCCAGACCCAGTTCTTCCCAGTTTGTGTGCTGGGAGAGGCGCTGCCAGAGCCTGGGGACGAGGAGAAGCTCCCCGGGGCCCTGGGGTTGCCCACCAACCTTCTCCCAAGACGAATTGCTATGGGGCTGCTCTGCTGGAAATGAGCTTTCTCATTTATTAATTCTACTGATGCTGTTAAAAAATATGCTCAGTACTTCCCCTCAACATGCATTTTGAACCTAAAACGCCTGCAGGGATGATGGGGGGGAGGTGAAGGGGGATGGCACCAAGACCCCTGTTCCTTTTGGGGGAGGGCGCAGACCCTGGTTCATCG
>NW_010531685.1:0-1484 GCF_000687285.1 Phaethon lepturus | reverse complement strand
TGAGGCTGTACACTAACGGGGAATGCCATGAAAACAGAAATGTTTTTCCTTGAAAACTGCTTCTTCAGTCCTTGTCTACATTGCACGCTTCCTATCTTCATCCTCAACCACACATATTAGAAATGTAAATTTTAGTGAAATATGTTCTGTGGAGAAAATTCATATCTTTTAGCTTACTTTCAGGAAATAGTTTACATATGTATGCATTAGCTGAGATTCTGGTCTGATGCTGTTAATATTGCATTTTCACTATCTCCACAAATTGCTGCAGGAGTTGTGTTTATATAATGAGATCCAAACTGGACCAAACTATTAATCCAATCTGACTGGGGTTCCCCCCTCTGTTTCCTTTATCATTGTTTCATTTTTGCTTCTCTCTCTCTGAACACTTTCAGGCACCAAAACTCCTTCCACTTCAAGATCTCATTGCATTTGAGCAATGCCATCAGCATCATACTGTGCCCAATACTTCCTTTGGGCAAGGCCAAACTGAACCTATCCAGTTACTAAAAACTAATGTTGAACCATTTGAACTAAGAGATGTGCAGAATAATAGAAAAAGGCAAGCCAAACTTTTGAAGTGGGTCTTCATTTTGAAAAACCTCTTGGTAACTTATACCTTCTAGCTTTGAAATCAGTGGGAGTTTTTACAACAGCTTCAAAGAAAGTGGGATCGGATTCTACTGGAGGAGAATAGCATAGCAAATATTAGTAAAGACACAACAGAAAATGTATAGCACTAGGGCACGAAAGGGTTGTTGGTGTTACCAGGCTGACAGGAAGAAGATCCAAGGGGAAATGTTTTTCATACCTCTATCTGTGGTTTAAAATATTGCTGTCATCTGGCTGTTTGCTATATACTGTTTGTGAAATGCTTTGCTGGTTACACAGTGAATCTTAATAGGCTACTGTCCGTACTGCAGATCATCACTGTTAGTAGTAATCTTCAAGAAGGAAAGGGTTACACTCTTTTAATATAATTCAAGATATAAACTCTGATTCTGAATCCAGACAGTGATCAGCAACATTTCTGCTGAAGGGATATTTTATTTTGTTTTGCTAGGTATGTTATTCATTACTTCTGAAATTTGATTTATACTTTGTTGATTGCCCAAGCAGTTAAACCAGTTGGCTTAAACTGCATGTATATCTTTGTTCAGTTCTTATATAATGTCAACAGATTCCCAGTGTTTCACAGGTCCATGTTTTCCAGGGAAGAGTTAATGGCATCGTTGCATCTAGAACAAAACACTTGCTTCTGATTATGATGCTTTTAACTCTGGCAGTTGGAAACAGACTCTAAGATGAGTTTTTTCACTCGAAGGTGAAAAACAATTGATACCGAAGTAACTGCAGCTGGAGCTTAGAATATCTGTTTTGATATTATCAGTTGAAATGATTGAAGCTACAATTGTTGTCTTATCTACTTATCAGAAATTAAAGAAAATTTGCAACTACCTGCTCAGCCGGACACCTCCTGAACT
>NW_010531684.1:2266-2676 GCF_000687285.1 Phaethon lepturus | reverse complement strand
ATCGCGTGGGCACCCCGGCGAGCTACCCTGCTTTTCAGGATCTCTCTTTCATGCCTGCCAGGCTTTCTGACACCGTGCCCCAGGCAAGCTGGACGTTTTGCCTCTTTCCAAGGAGCGACATTATGCACATGTTGGGAAACGCTCCCTTCTCATTTGCTTCGAAGGCCCTTTTCCCCTGTTGTGTGAGGAATGCTGTTTTCCTTTCCCAATGCAGGGAGGCTTCTGTTCTCTTTGGCTGCTGGATTAACCAGGGGGGCCTCACACGCTGACCCCTCTGCAGCTCAGGGAAGCTAATTTAATCCCAATATTGTTACAGATCACAGCAGGACGGATCTCACAGATTCCTTGAGGCAAACCAGCACTGAGCTCTGGCAGGGCCAGCCGCACGCTGCGTTTGTAGATGCAGGCGC
>NW_010531684.1:1029-2204 GCF_000687285.1 Phaethon lepturus | reverse complement strand
GGGGGAGGGGGCGGTGCTGGCGGGGCACCCTGGGCACGGGGGTCCCGCTGAGGAGCTGCTCCACCTGCATCCCCCAGCATCCCCTGGCACGCAGGAGGGTGGAGGGCCACTCTGCATCCTGGCAGAAGAGGAGATGCAGACTGGCGTCTCATCGCTGTTTCTTTCTCCTCATTACTTTTTTTTCCATTGGTACCTGCTCCTGGGGCTGGATTTTTGAGGTGTGTTGTCATCAGGCCATACACGACAGCCGCAGCCAAGCCGTGCCTGCTCTCACCAGCGGGCGCCTGCCCCATCCCTGTGTCTGTCCCTGGACAGGTCACCTTGCTTCACACCTGCAAGGTGGAGCCATCCCCCCAGTGCTGGAGCACGAGTGCCTTGCTGCTCTTCCCCAGCACTGCTGTCATTGTGGGGGACGACAGGGTTACGGCAAGGGGGTCCCAGCTCCATCCCTGGCCCTGGGCCAGCTGGGGCTGCCATGCTCCTCACACCAAGTGCTCAGCAGGCTGGGGGTCCCTCTGCACCGCCCACGCATGGCCCCACACACGGCCCCAGGCACTGTCTCCTGCTCGCGCACTGCCCTTCTCATTGCCCCAAGCACTACCCCATGCATGGCCCAGGGATTGCCCCCTGCTCTCTCTGAGTTTATCAGCTCCCTCCTGTGTAAAGGCCCAAGAGACGGGCAGGTTTGCAGGCACCTTTCTCAGACAACTCAGCTCTTGAGCAGCTCAGCTCCTTCCTGCCCTCCCTTCCCCACACATAAGCCAGAGCACTCTGAGGTCGGTCATAGCAAAGCCGTTGGAGAACACAGACGCTTCCACCTGCAGCCTTTTCTGTCCCATAATGAGCCCTGTGGAAGTGGCCTGTGATGTGATGCTGGAAAAAGGCATCCAGCACCTTCACAGTGGGGCAATTGATATAAACCTCACTTGTATTTTCATGGGGAAGATCTGACTTCTCATCCTGCGTGCAATGTCCCAGATCTTCCTCCCCTTGCTCTCACAACCCCACCTGAGATGCGTTGCTTTCTCCAAGATGAAAGTCCAGCTCTTCAAGAAACCCAGCCAAAGCCTCGATCCATCACACAGTGCTAATCCATTTCCAGAGCACATCACACTTCTCACTTGGGCTGATGCAGGGTCTGCTCTGCGGGCCAGCATGTGCGGGGGTAACCAGCC
>NW_010531684.1:660-998 GCF_000687285.1 Phaethon lepturus | reverse complement strand
AACCCGGCCGGGCCGGCGGGCCGCAGCCAAGGAGGGCGTCCAGCCCCAGTGAGCGGGGCAGGGCAGGGGAGCGCGGGAGCCACCAGGATTCATGGGGGATGCCCTGACACTCCCAGTATTGCTCTGGGGGCTTTGATGTTTGGGAAAAGTAAATTGCTTTGGGACGCTATTAAAGACAAGTTTAAATGATGACACACCACAGGGCTGGGAGTTCCAACGTTTCTTGTAACTCCGTCCAGAGCTGGAAGTGGAAAAGGCCACTGGCACAGCCAAGTGGACATGAAACCGAGAGCGTCTGCAGCAGGAGCAGCTCATGAACAAGCTCGTCCTTCTCCAGG
>NW_010531684.1:0-225 GCF_000687285.1 Phaethon lepturus | reverse complement strand
GGGGGTAAAAAAGCTACAGCTTGGCATGGAAATAGCACTACCATCCCCACCGACTGGTCAAATCCCAGATGTGAGACATCATGTGTGACAAAAACCCAGAGGAAGGACACGCAGGAAGCTCGTAATTGTTGTGGGCTCCCACCGCTGCGTGGAGACGCAGGCTGGTGACCTCGCGAGTCCCGGGTCCCCATCAGTAACCTGCGGCAGCAAAAGCAGAGAGCCACG
>NW_010531683.1:0-1039 GCF_000687285.1 Phaethon lepturus | reverse complement strand
GCAGCCGTGGTGCGCTTTGCTCCGGGGGGTTAAATATGTATCCGGGTGCCCAACCAAATTGCAGCCACTGCCTTGTTCTGCGAAGGTGGAAGAAGAAAGGATGGCGGCTTTGCACGCGCGGAAGTTTGTAACTGATATTTTAATTGCTTCAATATGTGCCAGGATCTCCTGTCTTAAGCTTCGGCTTTACTCATTATTCCACACATGGCTTTCGGCTCTGTTTGCTGCACGATATGAAATAGTCATAACCATCTGGGAAACAAGTGGATTCCAGCCGGTCGGCACGGCTCTTGTGGAAGGAGGCTCTTCCTCGCCCGGAGGCGAGCAGCCACGCCGACTGGCCGGGGCAGCAAGGCACCCACTTAAACCCTCCCCCCAGGGCGATGCCATCGCTGCCTGCACAGCGGTGTGTGGCAGCGGGGTGATGCCCGCACCCAACAACAGTTTTCCTATTTAAGGTGTATTGGCCCTTCCTTGCTTTCCCCTGGATTCTGGGGGTATTTCAGTGCAGACCCTCCCAACACGGAGGGCAGGGCGACCCGGCAGTCCCTGGGTCTGCAGGGTCTGCTCCGAAATGGGGCCTGGCGACGCAGGAGGCAGAGCATTAGCTGATACAGATGTGCGTCCCCAGCTGGCACTACCGCAGCCCTGGGTGTAGTCACCATTAAAAGGCATCAAGAAAGTTCCTGAAACAGGTTTCAATTTGCACTGCCCACCCTTTTGTCATTTAGGAATATTAAGTTGTTGGAGCATTAGTTGTGGAAATGAGAAGGGGCCAGAAATAAATTGAAGCAGGAGAGAAGCACAGTTTGGGACTTCATGATTTTAATTAATATTACTTCCACCTTCCTAATGAGATTTGGTCAAGAGACCGTGCGTGCAGCCCCATTTCAATTCAAACCACAACACTTGGGCCAAACACAGTCCCCCTCAAGAGATCGGTGCCGGCACAGGCGAAGCCAGGCAGAGTGAGAGCCAGGGCAAGGGGGACACCCGGGAGTGGGGGCATCTGTGGGGGCTGAGCCTCCCCCCCCGGCAG
>NW_010531682.1:0-1443 GCF_000687285.1 Phaethon lepturus | reverse complement strand
GGGTGCCAGGATGGGTCCGGCAGGACCAGGAGATGGTGGGTGCCAAGATGGGTTGGGGAGGACCATGAAATGATGGGTGCCAAGATGGGTCCAGCAGGACCACAAGATGATGGGTGCCAAGAAGGGTGGGCAGGACCTGGAGATGGTGGGTGCCAAGATGGGTGGGCACTAGCAGGAGATGATGGGTGCCAAGATGGGTCAGGCAAGACCTGGAGGAGATGATGGGTGCCAAGATAGGTCAAGCAGGTCCTGGAGATGATGGGTGCCAAGATGGGTTGAGCAGGAGCAGGAGGAGACAACAGGCAGCAAGTTGGGTGCAAGAAAGCCAAGGCGATGATGGGTGCCAAGATGGGTCCAGCAGGACATGAGAGGTGCCAAGATGGGTCCAACAGGGCCAAGCAGAGATGATGGGCACCAAGATGGGTTGGGCAGAGCCAGAGGGAGATGGGTGCCGAGATGGGTTGGCCAGGAGCAGGAGGAGATGATGGGCACCAAGACGGGTCCAGGAGAAGCAGGAGGAAATGACGGGTGCCAAGATGAGTCCAGCAGAGCTGATGGGTACCAAGATGGGTTGGGCAGGACCAGGACGTGACAGGTGCCAAGATGTGTCCAGCAGGGCCAAGCAGAGACAATGGGTGCCAAGATGGTTTGCACAGGACCGGGAGGAGCTGATGGGTGCCAAGATGGGTCCAGGAGGACCAGTAGGACATGACATGCCAAGATGGGTCCAGCAGGGTTAAGCAGAGATGATGGGCACCAAGATAGGTCTGGCAGGAGCAGAAGGAGATAATGGATGCCAAGACGGGTCCAGGAGAACCAGAAGGAGATGATGGGTGCCAAGATGTTTCCTCCAGGGCCAAGTAGAGATGACAAGCACCAAGACGGGTCAGGCATGACCTGGAGAAGAAGATGACTGGCACCAAGCTGGGTCCAGCATGAGCCAGAGGAGATGATGGGTGCTAAGATGTTTTGGTCAGGACCAAGCAGAGATGATGGGCATCAAGATGGTTCCAGGAGAACCAGGAGGACATGACAGATGCCAAGATGTGTCCAGCAGGGCCAAGCAGAGGTGACAGGATGCCAAGATGGGTTGGGCAGGACCAGGAGGTGATGATGGGCACCAAGATGGGTCCAGCAAGACCAGGAGGAGATGCTGAGTGCCAAGGTGGGTCCAGGAGGACCAAGCAGAGATTAAGGATGCCAAGGTGGGTTGGGCAGGACCAGGAGTGGATGATGGGTGCCAGCAGAACCTGGAGGAGATGACTGGTGTTGGGTTGGGTCTTTTGGGGCCAGGAGCAGATGATGGGTGCTGCCATGGGTCCAGCAGGGCCAAGCAGACATGGTGGGTGCCGAGACAGGTCCTTTGGGGCCTGGCGGTGCTGACGCGCGGTGAGATGGGTGCTGCCTGCTGCTGCGAGGGATGATGGGTGCCATGACGCGTGC
>NW_010531681.1:26447-60172 GCF_000687285.1 Phaethon lepturus | reverse complement strand
GATAGAGGCTTTGGTGGGCACCAGGCATCCAGTCAAGGTCATCCCACCACGTGATATTCTGCAGTTTTTGTGAATTGCTTTGGACATACCTTTGGCAGGTTTGTAGCACGTGGGATCTCCGCTGGATCGCAGAAGTCGTGCACCACTAGTGCCACTGCCATCAGAAGATGCCTGCGGTCGTGGGGCTGAGGGGCTCTGCCCAGGGTTGTGTATCTGGTCGCATTCAACTTGACAAAACCAAGCAGGAGCCTACAGCAGTTTGTCAGAAGAGCAGAGCTGGATGGTGGCCTTGTAGCTACAAGGTTAAATAAAGCAGGCCTGAAATGCATGTGTGAGACGTGGGAGTGTTGCCACAGAGGTAAATCGATGACGATAATGGCAGCATTGAGAAATACCACTGCCTCTTCCCTTTCCAAAGTCCTGTGCGTTTCCAACTTGCCTTGAGTGAAGGCTTGGGTAACAAACGGCAGCGCAGACTCTTGGCTCTGGAAAACTTAATTTTAACTGATCGGCAGCAGAGATGAACCTGGAAAGTGATTTTCCTTTCCTGTGATGACCAAGCTCCAGCACAGCCTCTCTGCTAAGTATATTTGCAGCCTTTCGTTTTTCCCGCAGCCCTTCATTTTAACCGCGTGCCTGCGTAGTTATGAGGGTTGCTCAGTGCTGGGCAGCATTTTTGCTGGGTCGCCCTCAGTGTGTTTCGACGGAGCCCGATGCGGCTGGCGTGCCACCGACTGTGCTGGGGTTGCCATGTCACAGCACGGTGGGTTTGAGAAAATGCTTAAATACTTGTGAGTAACAAGCAGATCTGAGAATTTGGCTCCCTGTTCATAGACAATTTGTAGGTGATGAAAGGCGAAACTTTTTGATCTGTCTATAGTAAATGATTAATTTGTCGTCTTACTTCTTATCAAACTCTGGTCTGTGGTCAACAAGGCAAGCATAAACTCCACATATGAGTACCAGCCACTGGGTCTGACATCGTAAAGGCTGAGATACTGATCTTCTCTTCCCGAGGTTCGATGAGTCCCAGCCCCAGGGGATATCACCAGACTGTAAATCCTTAGGGCTACGAACAGCTTTGTTTTCTGCCATCCCCCGAGAAAGGTTGGGCAGCGCCGGGATGTTGCGCGAAGCCCAGGGAAGGGTGGTTGCTAACCTCCAGGTTTTCTGCTTCCGCTTTGTCCGGAGGAGCATATGGCCAGCTGAACCTCGCAACGTTAAATTAGTCCAGCCCTTCAGCCTGGGAAGGAGGGGTACGTTCACACAGACAAGGGAATTATTAATGCAATTTGCAACAGGTAACCTCACTGAATCACTCACACAGCTGCTTCTTTCCCTGTGTGTAGGGCTGCAGCTGTGGCAAGGTTAATACAGAGCATCCATCATTTCCGTTAATAGATGGCAGTGTGTCTGGATCCCTTGTGTCATCTGCTTTTAATTATTTTTTAAGGTGGCCTCTGTGTATTTCTTTGCAGTGAAGGCTGAAGTGGAGAACAGAGGTCAGGTCTGTGTCCTGACTGATTAAACCTGCCCATCATACCTTGTGTACAGGGCTCTTTCCAATGCAAATAATGCCTTGTGGCAGAAGAAGTAGATAGGAAAAATGTGTTGGAGCAGCCTGTATTTGTGAGGAGGCAGAATTTGAACTGACTTGTCGGGGGGAGCGGTAGGGGGGAAGAGCAGTTTTTTCCCCTCCAAAACACAGAGAGAACACTGAGCTGCCTTTTCTGGCTCCAAATCCTAGCTGCACAAAGGTTGGGGAGCACAGTGCTACTTTAGGTATCCCTTCTTACTGCCCGATGGTCAGGACTGCTCTCAATACTTCAATTTAATAATATAATTTATACTGCACATTATATGCATTATATTTTTAAAAAGGTGTCTGTTACCTGAGAATGAAATTACGTGCAAAGTCCTCTGTTGCCTTTATCTGTCCTCTGGGCATCCAGTTGACTTCACAAGGTTTACACCACATGCACCTGAAACGCAGAAAGGAACCGGGGTTTACCAGATTATCACACCTTACTGTATGTATTTCAGAGTAATATTAACATACAACAGTCCATGAAGAACAAATATTTCTTTCTTATGTACTGCTCTGACCAAGAGGGAAATAGTTCATTTGAAGCCTATGTACGTACAGGAACATATGGAAAAACAAAAATTAATATTGAAAGTAACAGCCAACTAAATTCAACCTGCCTGCAGAAGCCTTATAAATAGCATATAGAGAACGGTAGCAGAAACAGAACCCATGGTCCAAGACAGAAGGAGAAAAGATTTGGGTCCAAGAAAAAAGAACTGAAGGTGAAACTCAAGTTTTTGTGGTAAGTCTAGCCCCGGTTGTCATTGATTTACGATCTCTTCTGTATTTGCCTTTACAGTGGACAGTGAGGTAGCACTGTACCCTGTTATAAAGGGTACAGTCTATTATAAAGGATGGTCATGCCAAGGATGAAAAACAGTGTATGGCTTCAGATCTATTCTTGACTCGCTTCCTCTGGCACCCAGAGGACCCAAGAGTGTTTGCACTTGCCATCATGCCCAGCTTTGTGTCTGCCATACAGCCGTGGGCTGAGTCTGCATCTCTGCACTGGACTCTAAGGACTCTTCCGTCACGGTCTGGAAAGCAAGGAGAACGGGACGTATATGAAGTCCTCCTAGGCAGTCCATCTCTGACCCCAGGCTGCGACTGTGGCTGATCCCTGCCTGACGTCCGTGGAGTTGGCGTACCAAACGCTAACTATTGCCAAACCCAGGGTACTGAAGACTTCCCTACAGATACAGGTGCCTAAGATATCTCTGTCTTTAATTTATAATCTCTAGGTCCATCTTTCTCTAAGAAATCCTTTATGAGAGACATAGACAACTGACAGATGTTTGGTGAGAAGTGTTGAATGCTTCATCACATGATGTACTAAAAATGTAATCCCTTACATTGAAGAGTACCGGGAGCTAATTAAGCTGTTATGGCTGGACCTCTAGTTATCTCCTGGTGTGTTTTAGTTGCTGCAAATTAGGGTGTCGTGAAGTATGGAGAAAACTTATTTGCAGAGTATATGTCTAATCCACTGTTCTGATCATCCCGACTCACCAGCTACTTGACGCCACTAAGTAACATCCAACCTCACATGAACATGAGCTGCTAAGGGGTCATTAAAATTCCTCCTCAGTCCTGATCATTAAACAAACCATACAAGAGGCAGACTCCATACCTGGAAAAAGTGGCATGTTAATGGAGATGCACCCAGCATAATTGCTGTCATCCATCACCCCTGCCCTGCTGATATTGACAAAGTGCAGCTAAATATTTAAATAAGCCATTTTTCTTCGGAAGCCGAAGGATTAGATGCAGCCAAATTTCTCAGTCTAGTCAGCAAACGATACAAATCCAGGGATTAAACAGGATTTGCTGGAGTGAATGAGAGCTGATTCTGCATTATGCTTTATGAAAAAATATTCTTTGCTGCCAAGACACTTGCTTGGGGCAAGGAGGGAAGGAGAGACAATTCTCCTTCTTCTTGAAAGCAAGCAAAATAGAATTAGTTCCTCTTTACTCGACACTCTTGATTTACTTTGAGGGTGTAGTTGAAGGAAAACGTGGCTTTCCCAAGCCCCATTAGACACCCAGACTTCTTCTACAAGCAATATATTTGAAATGAAGATGTAGGGGTTACAAGGCTCCGTGCATCTGTTTTGCTTCTGAGTCAGCTCCTTGGAAGGCTTGCCAGGTTACTATAAGTAAAATAGAAGAGAAATGCTTGTTGAAGTCATTTTTACTTGGGTACGTGTTGGCATGCTGCACTTTTCCCACATTCGCTGATGGGTTTATTGAATTTTGTTGGGTAAGATAAGAGGCTCTCATTGAAGCACAACAGGTACTTGCAAAGGGAGACAAAAAGGCTTTACAAACGTAGGAAGGTATATTTGCTGGGCCTTTGGAATTGGTTGGGAATTTTTTGAACAAAACGTCTTTGTATTTGGAATGTCCCAGTTCATTAAAGGTGAATGAAGTCGTTCACAGAAAAAAAATTAGTATTGATTTTTTTTTAAAATAATCCAAGTGTAAATTTCTAGGCTTTGGTTATTGCTTTTTTACAGCATAAAATAACTTGGTTTTGTTCATTTGTCTTTAACCATAGTAACATTATGGTTAAAAAAGCAAAACAAAACAGAGGAACAAAGTGAACTGAGCTGATTCAAATTAAATCAAACTGAGATATTTGAAATGACCCAACCAAGAAAGTTAAAAATTTCCCTTGGAGTCTTGAGTTTTCAAACCTGATTTGAGTTTGAAGCTCTATGCTGATCTGAACAGGGGGTGAATGCCGGTATCTCCCATCATTCTTCATGGGGTAGGAAAAATCAGTTCTTGACCCTTTTTAGGGTTCACCTCAGCACTGTTTGGCAACTAGCAGGAGTGATTTGTGAATTATTTTCTCTGGAAGTGTGAAATCCCCTTAAATCTTGCTTTTTTTGATGGCTACGTGTTGGTAGGGGGTGGAAGAAGAGATTTGCCTTTGCAGTGATAGCAAAAAAGTTGGCAAGTCTTAGCATTTTTTAGGAAATGCTCTAGATTTGTTGGTCGGACTGATTTGGAAGCTGACCAAAAGTCCTGCTCGTTCACTTTAGGCCAGGTACGAATCTCAAGAACTGCAATAAATGAATTAGCCAGAGCTATTCAGTTTATGCAGTACTTGGGGAAGGTTTTTTTTTCTCCCAGTACTTTATTTCTCTTCACATATTCACAATAATTTCCTGTAGAATCTGAACTCGGTTAACATCTGAACAGAACTCTGTTCAAGGCTCAAAACCTTACCTCTCCCACTGGTACGCCTGTCCAAGGATTGCACGTGCTCGTCTTGTCGGATCAGATGTTACATACTTTTTCCCCTTGAATCAATCAATGTCAGGAATCCAAACCTCATGCCCACCTCTAGGGAAATTGGAAAGACAGCAACGTTTATAAATCGTGGAGGAAAAAAAATTAAAATGGCAAGATAAATGTTTTTTGGCTCAGGTTTGCAAGGACTATGGAGTGAATATTTTCCCCTAAATGATGAGAAATAAAACTGCTCTACCCTTACATTATAGAGAGCAAATTTTGGTGGAAATTAAGTAGATTATTCCTTATGACTTTATTGATATTCTACTAAGATGTCTAAAAATGCACAAGCCTGTTGCTTTGCAAGGGAGTTCAGTGTGAATTTGCAAGGGAAATCTTTGTGAATTGATAGTCATACATAAATGTCAGCTTTATTGAACATGTCTCCACTGTCTGGCTATCCAAACAGTATTAATTAACTCCCAAAGTCCTGTTCCAGCATGCATTTGGACTCATTTAAAAACTTGCACTAGAGCAGTTGCTAGACAAATGCAGACTAGAAATATGGTGCACATTTTTTAGTGAGAGTAATTAACCACTGAAATAAATTACCCGGCGGCAAGGTGGATTCTCCATCATTTGAAGCCCTTAGCTCGAGGCTAAATGTCTTTGTGAAAGATATGTCATAGTTCCAACAGAAGTTATAAGCTCGAGGATGTGCTGTCTGTAGGACACGCTTAGGTATTTATAGCTTCATTGAGCAGGGTCTGTAGGAGAGTTATTTATGTTCTGCACACTCGTTAGAGAAATTACAGTGGGACACAGCTCTCCCGCTAGCTGGGAGCAAGACCCAACGCTTGCCCACTGCTCAGGAAGATTCTTAGTACCTGCTCCCCACAGTGAAATCAGCTGGGCAAAGCAGGAGCTTGCTTTATTCACTCACCAGAGCTGAGCAGAACACTGAAATCTCTTAAATGTCACCAAAATGGAAAATGTTTCAGAAAAACCTTAAGCATGTGTTGTGGGGTTTTGGTTTTTTTTCCTATTCTGTGAGCTGCTATTTTGACTGAAAGAAGTCTGGGAAACCTCAACCAGGTTCAACCTGAAAAAGTTGTGAATCGGTAAAGGTAATAAACTTCTTTGAATTTCACCTGCAGGAAATAATGGGATTTCTCATAAAAAATGTGCATCTGAAGGCTCAGAAGCTCTTTTTCAGTGGTACCTGTTTGCTGATGCCCTGTTTCTACCCACCTGGGTGAAAAGTCCGTACCCACCCAGGCCGGCTAACCAAAAGGAAGGGAATGGGTAAAATGCCAGCAGCCGGATTAGCGATAAAGGGGTGTACGTGGTGCAATGCTGAGGTGCTCAGCCTCGCAGGGAGGCTCCCGAAACGCCCTGAAACCGAACGCCCGGCGCAGCAGCGGCCAGGAGGCAGCCCCGTGTGGTCCCCGGCGCAGGGCGGTGTCGGATAAGCTTGTCTCAGCCTAGCTGAAAGCCGGCGGATAATGTGATTAAACAATAAGCACTTTGTCACAGTAATGAATCCTGGCATCCATCTTTCTGATATGATTAAATCAGTCTGGAGACAAATTCTTCATTTCTGACAGCAGGTCACTGCACAAGCATGCAGTTTATTTTTGGTGGGTTTTTTTATTTAGATACTTAGGTGTCACAAGCGGCAACGAGGTCACTCAGGATTAATTTCTACCTTGGTAAATGGTAGGGAACCTCGAGCGTTTTCATTTCCTCCGCTGTGGATGTCAAAGAGTCTCTGCCTGACAAAATGGTGGCTGGTTTCTTCCTTCCGAGAGGACACTCACACACATTTGTGTGCGCACACATAAAGAAATAAGTTGTTCCTTTTTGCTTGGTGTTCTTCGACTCTGCTCGCTAATAATATCATGCAAACCCTAGTGTGAGTAGCTGAACAGGATTATGCCATAAGGTATGCAGAAAGCTGTTAAAGAGCCATATAATTATTGTCATTGATGAAAAGTCCCTTTCACCACAGTTCTGACGCTTAGAGGTTAAAGAAGGCTTTGCAAATACGCTATCAGCCATTCACAATTAACTTGGTTATTGATGGCATTCCATAAATGTTTAAAAACACTGAAGGAGAAGTAATAAATGGTTGATTTGTTTTCTTGACTGCAGCTGCTGCAGGCTTACGCTGTTTGTGTATAATTCTTTATTCCACTTAACACCAGTGGATATATCTTCTCTTACCTCCTCCTCTTTTAAACTAGACTAATGAGATATCTTCTGTATTTACTGCAGGCTAAAGAAAACTGCAGTTTAACCCTGATGAAAGAAATCCAGCAGCCAGCACCCAGCTTCACCTCTTTGCTTCTCGGGGGCTTAAGGGGTTACTCAAATTCAACCTGTGGAAATGTGGACAGGTTTCCCATCTTCCAGCATGTCACTGTTACAAACGGTGCTTTAGCCCAGAAGTTTTTACCATCTCCTGAAATCTGTTTTCAGGTTCTTCCCTGGCCACTGTGCTTAGCTTGAGGATCTGGGGCGGTAAACAGAAAGTCTTTGCTCTGCCACCCATGGAGTGCCCGGCCTGCGTTTCCATACATACTCACCCCTCCTCTAGATACCTGGTAAATCCAAAATCACCTGTCTTTTCTGCTGGCCTAATCTAGGGCTTCCTTTCATGCATCATTGAGATCTGCAAATACAATTTCCACTCAGGTGCAAGTCTCAGGAGTTTAAATGGCCGTGCATAAATCTTTGTCTTAAACTAGTGCTTCCTCTCTTTTTGGTAGCCACTGTAGTGATTTACAGGTCACAGATTACAAGTTTGGTTATGGGCTTGAAAAGATAAAAAAGTAACTGTTGGTCAACAAGACTTTATAACTTTGTTCGTGTGGAACCAGCGGGCAGCACTGCTTCATAGCTTAAAAATAGCTCTCCTTGCCCCATGTCCTTTTTCACTTGCAGCGATAGTTTTTAGACTCTTCTAATCACTCAGTTTGCTTTCCTGTGGGCTGGCAGGGGCATCAGCTACTGTAAAAAATAGTCTGTTCAATGGAATACATCTCCTCCGAAGGACAAGATTGTTCTTTTCTCTTAAAAAAAAAAAATCTCTGGAAAAGGAAAATGTTTGTTAAAATTCTCTTCAGAGTTTCTGTGCGTTTGATTGTGTTTGTATTGTTTCACGGTGTGCTTTCCCTTTCCTCCAGCCCTTGGGGCACTGAAGACCCCATGCACTAAAGGCTCCCCACCTTGCAGTTAGAAAGGAGAGAGCGATAATAGCCCTAATCTCTCGGCTTGGAGCTTTCATGGACATCCACTCATAATGCTGAGCTCCCCTTCACTCTTCATTCAGTCTCCGGAAAACCATGGCCCCTTGTGCCCTTGGTGCTGGATGAGCAGCAGGAAACGCTTGGCACGAGATACCTGTGATGGTTCCAGCTCCTGGCTGCCCACACCTCACCCAGGCTGCTTGCTCCTGTGAAGATCTCAGCTATTAGTGGAGTAAATCACTGAAATGCCAAAATCCACGATGAAGACACCTACAGTCGATTTTGGTTTACCTAAATAGTCCAGGCTGTAAACTGGTGGTTCATCATCTGCTGCCCACAGGCGTGATGCAGTGCTGGGAGAGTCCTGACGGCAGCAGAAGGGGCTCCCACGGAAGTGGTGACATTCGCATCGCTCACGTCGGTGGTGACGGGCCCAGCGCTTGGGGTTAAAGCAGGCAGATTTCAGCTGGTGCACCTGGAATGAGATTTGCTGGCGGGACCCACAGAATGGGAGTTTCTGTCTTGGACGATGGTGGTTCTGGGGTAGACTTGGGGGTCATGGTGGACAACCACCACAAAATGAGCTCTCAGCTCTGCAGCTGAAGGGCAACCCTGCCCATGCATGAAAAGAATCAAGTGGAATTAGGAGAGTAACCTCGCCTGTGTCCTCGGGACTGTAGCGATGGCTACTGGAGAACTGCATCCACTTCTGGCACTGCCTCTTCAGGAGCGACAAGATCTTACACAGGACCTCAAAGGAAGGCTATGAAAATGATTCAGGGGATGGGAAACGAGTTACATGACCTGAAGCACAGAGAACTCTATTCATCAGCTTATTAAAAGATGGAGAGGAGATTTTATCATTCATTTTAAGAACGTGTACATGGAGAGGAGTCTTGAGAGTCAAGGGCCTTTTGACCTTGCAAAATAGAGCCTAACAAGAAGGAGTGTGGAGAAATTGAGCCTTGAAATACAACAGCATTTCCTCGCAGGCAGACTGAGCCGAGCTGGCGGTGGACTTGCAAGTGGATTGTGTACAATGAGATTCAGGGTCTTAAAAGAAAAGAATTTCCATCCAGTTTTGGTGAGAACCTCTATTCCTTGTCTGTTAATGCTGGCGGGAGCCTGGGTTGCCGGCATGCCCGTACTGCTGTCGAGGTTTCTGAACCGCAGTCCTGCTGCACCATCCCCTTTCTGTTGCGTTCCCAGTTTTGCTCACACGTCCCTCCTCCCCAGGGCAAAGAGCAGCAACGCTCGTGCCAGAGTACTGTCACACACACGAAGGGACCGGAGGATTTGAACTCTGCCTTCTTGGCTTTATTTGATGACTTTTGAACTCTAATTGAGGGGCAATCCTGGGCATTTTAAACAAATTCAAGCCTCTCCTTAAGCAGTAGCAGCAGCCAGGGAAAAGAAACAGGAAACTATGCTCCTCTTTGGAGGCTATTTTTTTTTCCAACTACTTAAGTGTAAGCATGAATGAAGGCACCAGGCATGAATTTAACCCTTTCCCTAGAAGGGGCTTGGCAAATAACGTTAACAGGTAGAAAATTATAGATGTGGCTACTTACCCACAAAAGCAAAGTGGAAACATCACGTGCTGACCTTCTGTAGAAGTGAAACCAGGAAGAGAGGCAAGGCGGGTCTTTATTTAGTTTCATTTCTTTGTAATTTTCCCTTTTTTCTGCCATTTGACTTGCCCAACAGCTCAGATCTAAACAAAGTGTCAATACCTCCCATTGCGTTACACCAGGGACACATTTGACCCATTTATTTTTAAGTGCTCATGCTCTCTTTTTGGTACCTGCTCCAATGTGTGCTGTTAAAAAAAGAGAAAGCTTCATTAAAGCAAAAGGTATTTGAAAAGGTGCCTATGTGTACAATAACACGTTGGGAGCTAATGGGGGCTTTCAGGCAACTTGACTCTACCGGTGATAATTGGAACAAACAGACCTCAGTGGCCTAAACTAATTCAACGGAGCTATATTCCTCTTCCTTTTATATTATATATGCAGTAGTTTAGCACTCCCCAGCTCCCCACTGGCATTAAGAGACACTTACAGCTGTTCTCCTCTCCCTAATAACGGCACTCCGTAGAGTTAATGGTGGGCTCCGAGCGCCTGATGAAGTGCTGCAGGGCTCTAACTACGCCAGCCAGAGGACTTGCCATATGCCTGGGGAATTTCACCTCTGTTTAGATTCAATTCAGCCCAAACTCCCAAGGTGAAATTCTATTTAGGTCGGTACATTTCGGCACTAACAATTACAGTTATGTGGTGACTGCTTGCTTTTCTTTCTGCCGGGCTGGTGCCTGTTGTATGTAACCAGATATGTGCTGCCTTCACCCCTGCCGTGGTGACCCCGATTGCAGGAGGAGTAGGAAATTGAGATTTAAATGGGGAAAACTTCGGTTCAAACAAAAATAAATAAATAAACATGCACAAGAAATGCCAGAGACTTTTCACGCTGATTTTCTCTGCTGCTGTGCTCAGGGAATGAGGAGAAGAGGAGCAAAGTACTAGACCTCTTTGTCTGATACACTCATATCAGTCTAAGATAACCTATGGAGGACAGTTGATTTATTCTGATTTTATAGAAAGGCAGAAAAATAATATAGACTGTATTAGATATACAGAATATATAGATATTATATGGAAAGCAGAATTTTTGTTGGTCATAGTCATTACTAAGCAAAAGCAACAATGCCCAAATGACTGAGAAAATGTCTATGGAAGGCAAACTGCTGGTGACTTCCATAATAACTTTTATGCTTAATTCTACAGAGCCTTGAGCGAGTGGTTACAGCCCAGTGTGCTCCGCAAGCCAGCTGCCAACCCTACACACGGTGCCTTTGGGCTGGCCCGTGGAGGAGGGTCTCTGGCCGTGGTGCATACAGGGGGGCGGATCCCCCTTTCCTCCCTGGTCCCATCAACACCCATTTATCCCAGCAGCCAGTGGCCATCAGGGTCTGTGGAGTGTGTTGCTGTTCCCCATGGGATTGCAGCAACAGAGCCCTCGGCACAGTTACTGCCAGGGCTGCG
Organism: Phaethon lepturus; assembly: GCF_000687285.1. NCBI lineage: Eukaryota > Metazoa > Chordata > Aves > Phaethontiformes > Phaethontidae > Phaethon > Phaethon lepturus. Next base: position 49,052 of record NW_010531681.1, on the reverse strand, counting down.
TCACTGAAATATTCTGTAGTACCCCAACTATTCGTTACAGGTAGGTTACGTTTTCAAGCTTTCCTTCGCAACCACAGAACTACAAGCTTCATATATTCATTTGCTTGGACGCCCCTGTTCTGCTGATCGTTATCTGTTTGTAAAGACAAAAATGAAGCTCGGATCGGGATACAATTATAGAAATCCCAATATCCAGTTGCCTGTGTCCTTAATGAAACCTTGGATATTTTAAGATTTTTTAACCCCAAACTACTTATCAGTGCAACAAATTTAGTTTAGAAGGTTTTTAGTCTTAAAAACCCCAAATCTGTATAAGTTTTTTTATAGGTGTTTCTCTTGCGCACTCTTGGCAGATCGTGTTGGAGAAACCACTTGCTTAATCTGTGGCAAAAGGAAATCTTCCCATCTGTGCTCTGTTGGCCTGTGTCAGAGACCAACCTTGCTTGCACCAGAGCTCATCCTCCCCTTGCTCCGTTTGATGTCCCAGGGGAGCCCAAGATGTCAGGGCTGCAGCTCAGGCAGGGTGAGGAGGAGGTGAGGAGGCACGTGCATATGGAGCCCACCTCCAGCTTGTCCCTACAGCTCTCATGGGCACTGCACAGAGCTGGCAGTTGGCCGTCATGTTGTGATGGGCAATGGTAGCCCCAGATCTGCCCGACCTGTCGGTCGAAGTAGTGCTTCGAGCAGCATAGAGGTATCAGGATGGAGGTGGCTTTGCAGATGCCCACCAGGAAAGACAAACATCAGGCTTTGGCCCCTTGAGGGGCTTCACCAACAGGATTCAGGAGCCTCTGGGACAGGGTGTTGTAAAGGAATATTGTGTCTGTTGGTACCAGCTACATGTATCTGGGTCCAGCACAACATCTACAAACCTGAACCCATTTGTATAGGTTTTAGCTGCTTTCAGATCTGATGCTGCATGCAGCTACCGCGAGCATGGGAGCTTGTCTCTGACCTTTAGAAACCGTAACTTCTATCAGTCATGTCTCTCACTAATTGCTGCTGCAGTTCATGGCCCTGGGTGGAGGGAAGAGCCTTACAAAACTGCCCTTGCAAAATATAAATTATTTTAATTACAGTCAACATGCACTTAATGCAAAACACAGTGAAGTAAGCTTCCAGCTAGCTTTTTTAACTGCACCCGTAAAATGCACAAGCATATCTCGGCTGTGCAAAAGCTGGGTGTGCTTGTGTGGGGGTCTACTGAAGTCCTGGTTTGTAGGCTCTGGAGCTCACACGTGTGCACTTCTGTTGTGCATGCCTCGGTGGAGACTGTCCTTTCGTAAAATAGACAGGCTTGCAGTTTTTGCAGATGCAATTAGGGAAGTCTGCTAAAAATGCAGTATAATATTTAGGTATTCAGCTTCCCCCTTCTTTGTATTCTTTCTTTTTGCATTTAGTAGGTGGGTGCCAGTATCAAATATTTTTCTGCTGAGATGCTGCAACCAAGTAATGAGCTTTCCTGCAGGCTCCAGATAAGTCTTGCTTCACACCACAGATACCTTCTTTTGGAAATAATGATTTTCCTCTGTAGCGAGGTTCATCAGGAAAGGTGCAGGTACTAACCTAAAGCAGCTGCTAAAGCCCTGGCTCGTAGTTCATTCCTATTAAGCAAAGCTCTTAGGCATGTTTCTTTACTGAAAGCCTAAGATCTGTATTAGTCTTTGCTGAATAGGGATTGATTTAAAATTGTGCTTAAATACCTAGTGGAACTGAGGCACATATAAAGAAACATACAGCTGGAGTTTCTCTTCATTTGCACTGGTATGAATCAGGCATAAATTCACTGAAACCAGTGCTAGATGTGGGAGAAGAATCAGGTCCCAGGCATATTAGAAAATAGCTGTGAGTATTTCAGTTGTCTTCCAAATCTAAAACCGTATTTTTAAGAAAGTAAAACTATCAGCCATAGCTCTGCTTCAAAAATCAACTTCTCAGCTGCCAGCAACATGGCCCGTTAGCTGTTCCATTAGCCCGTATCTCCTTTCCAAAAAGATGTATTTGAATGTTCATGCAATCAAGCTATCATGTTGGCTGAGCATCCTTCAGAGCTTTCTAATATACAATAATATGGCTATCACTTTGTGCCTAATGTTTCATAAAAATGCCATATATAATGCTACCTTCTTGGCTTCCTATCTTCTTTAATGAAAGGTTGCGGGAGTTTCATTTCCAAATGGTTACTCTACCAATCATAAAAAAGAAAAAAAGAAAAAAGAAAAAAAAGAAAAAGAGCTAGGATGCTATTGTAAAATGCCCTGTAATTGTCATGTTGGGGAGGAAAGTGGGCTTCCTATTCCCTATAGTACTCAAGAGCAGGAACATAATGAATGTATTATCAGCTATAGTAATAATTGCATCTCATTTCTGCAATTATATATTTGTGTTTATGTTCAGCATTTCTTACGTCTGCCCTGTATAAGCGTATGAGAGATGCTGGGATTTGGAAAGCCGCAATAGACACACCAAGCCCTTGACTTTGGTGACATTCCTCCCAGGTATTAATTTATGTAACAGAAATATATAGATATGTAGAAATTGATACAAACAGCTTCTTGAGTAACACACAGATGTGATGTTTGTTCCTCCTATTGCCTAGCTGCCCAGTAATGTTGTCCTGTTTATTCAAAGAGAATTTCTCATGAGCAATTACCTCTCTGTGCTATGCTTCCTGCAGGTCTCAGGAGAAAGCTGAACGCTGGTTTCTGAAAAACAGACTTATGGGAGATTCATTTTTTCCCCCCATCATTTCTTATCCCTGCCTCCCTTTTATAGGCTTGGAAAGGCTTCAGAGTCATTTCTACTCTAACTTTTCCTAATCGAATATTTTAGGTACCTGACTTTGCCCATTCCTAATAAGTGGGCAGACATCTGAAAAACTGCTCATTCTTTCTGTGGGTTCATTGACATTTTGAAAATGTGCTCCTTTTTATCATCTGCAAAATGTCTTCCCCTACAAACATCACACTTAGAATGATTTATTAGCCTTTCTGGAGATTTCTGCCTTTTAATACCTGCTGGGGAATTTTCCAGCAGATTGCAAGGATGTAAAAAATTTGCACTGGGATGAGTACATATAGATGTTTGTATGTGTATATATATATGTAGGTATATGTATGCATGTATGTGTATATTTAGCCACACTTGGCTAACAGCAAGATGGATTAACCTAGACTTATGAAGAAAAGGAATATGAAAAGCAGATGGGGCAAGAAAAGGACAAGAAAAACCCCTTTGTTAAGGTCTGCAAAGAAGAACTGATTTGAAAATAGATCTTGTTTATGTAGTACAATTTTTCACATCTCCATCAACACTTGGGTCTGACTTCTTAGACCCAAATATGACTAAAAAACTCATAGCTTTTGTGCTGAATTTCTTGTCCCAGGCTCTTGCACAGATGAATCAAGGCAACACAGGGAGTCCCAGCAGCAGTGTGGGGCTTCCCAACAGGGAGTGCAACTCCTCTAGACATACAGAAACTCTGACTCTTCATCGGTGGAGTTTTGGTCTGAAATACTTGCTCTTTCACCCAACACAGAGCAAATGCAGTTGATCCTTTGAGCTAAGGATACTACTGTTGAAAAATTCAGATACTTATCTACCAATGTTGGAAATCTAAAAAACAGTGACTTCCGTATGTCTGTCTAGATTTTTTCCGCGTTTCCCAGACGGAAATGCAGGTGCTGTGCTACGTTTGCAGAATCAGGCCATTAAACCCAAAAAAGACATATTTCAGGTCTGTAGAAATCCAAATAGCTCTGAAAGCACTGGTGCGCATTGTCACAAGATGCACGCGTGCCTGTCTGTTTGTCCAGACTGGTCAGGAGCAACGGCTCTGCCTGAGCTATTGGCTGTCTGAAAAGCCGGACAAGTGTCTACAAGACCAGAAAGGAAGTCAACAACATGTGAAAGGTGTATTTTGTGAGCAAAGGACAAAATGTGGCACATGAGGCCAAGAGGTGAGTTTCTAGTACAATATTTACCTTTGTCATCAAAGAAAGGGGCAGATTTAACAATTCTCTGTGATAACTTATGCTGTTGGGGTGACACGAAGAGGCAGAGTATGATGCTGCAGCTTTTTCCTTTCCACACCTCTCCTGAACTACAGCAGTAATCCTCTGCATTTCTACTCCTTTCTATGGATGCTACTTGCTTTCTTTAACCTTAATAGGATTTTCAAAGACTTGAAGCTGTCTGGCGGTCGTCTTCTTGAATCTTTTTGGAGATAATCAGGCTGATGTGCTAATCACATTTGTGCTGTATTTAAAAATAGTGGGATAAAGTCTGAAAAGTGCTGAGCAGCACTATTCACCTGCAGCTTGTTTACACGCACAGCAGAAAGAAAAGAGGTGGCGAACAGCATAGCAAATGGGGATGTCCAGATGCTTTGCATTTGAATTAGAAAATAAGCCAAACCCCAATTATTCACCGGATTGAGGTTCCTTTGCTGTGGTGGAGTGTGAACAGGGGAGAATAGTTGTCTCAGCTTGATCACATGTGAGGATAAACACCCCAGGCTGATCCTTCCTCAGCCCTGTGAGCAGTCTCTGATCTGTGGGATTTATGTTACACGTGATTAGGTGTGAAACGGAGAGGAAGTTTATTGTAGAACGCTTGGCATGGTCTTGGGGAGTAAATTGATAAAGACGACATGTACATTGTCAAGTTGGGTGTTCTTAATTTATAGAAACCCTGAGAGCCATTATTCAGTTCCACCCATGCAGCTCTCCCTGTCAAATCCTACTGTATTTATAGGAATAAATAAAAAGGAAGAACTGGTTGAAGGTGAAGAAGCCACTACCACAGACACGCACACACTTAGACAAAATGCTTAGGTCTCAAGGTCTGATGGTCTTTCTTTAAAGGGAGCTCTTACACCAAAAACTAGCCAATGTAGAGACGTGCAAAATGAATTCATTCTCCAACTTTTTTTCATTCAGAGGATCTCTTGGGTATAATATAAACCACACTCTCTAGTCCCATAATTGGGTGTGAAAGTGGAAGGAAAAAGGCAACACAATTAAAATTTCCTAGAACCATTAGAGCGTATCACATCCTAAAGTGATCACCCTTGATCTCAGAGAGTGCCTGCTCACAAGCGGGTTGAATCTGTTATTCTGACTTCCAGGTGCGTTTTAAACTGCTAGGAGAATAAATAAGCTGCAGATCCCTTTCTGCTCTCCTGGTTCGGCATGGGCACAAAGAATGAAAAGGCTCCTGCTCTCTGTGATGCGCTGCAGTGTCCCACAGCCTCCTTCGCCTGCGGTCTGGGTCTCCTCAACCTCCGTGGTGGCAGTATCTTGGAGGTGGTGTCTGGTGAGCTGGAGATGAGGGCACTGCACAGGAAAGGGAGGATGTCGGGACAAATCTACAGCGTCTCAACTGCCCTGAGCCTCACCGCAGCAGCGGCTCAAGTCGGAGGAGCTTCAGACACATTAGTTGCCCTTGGCGAGAAGGCACCGTCCGTGTTAGTTTTGGATGTCGCTGTTAATGAGTATGATTATTCTCTGGCTCACATGTCTCTTTCCATTAATCGTGGCGTACTGCTGCCTGACACCCCGAACATGTTCTCTTTCTGCTTTGCATCGTGCAGCCTGCTGCATAAATGGTGATGCAAATGTTTTCTTGATAATTTTGTCACACCAGATCTGATCAAATTTATTCGGTGTCATGCGCACACACACACACACACATGCTCAAAGACGCTTGCCCTGAAGCACTGAAGCCAAACTGTGCTCTCTTAGTTGAGAAAACCCAGCAGGAAGTTGTCCAGTGTGTTTGTGCATTGTGACCTGTTTTAATCAGTTTTATTTATCAGTTATTTAATCAGCCAGGGCTGGCTGATCTTTGTGGTACAAAAGGCAGACATGGTGGTAGTGCCCTTGAAAAAAAGCACTATCTTGTTGCACACAGGGAATGGATTTGGGGACCAGCCTTAGCCATAGCCTTGCATAAATCACTTTGTAGCTCTGTGTCTTGATTTGATAAACCTTCACTGTAGGTTTATTTACTGAAGTCTTAATTAATCTGTTTGCCGTGTACTTTCAGATGAGGTGTGCGCAGACATGAGATGAAGAAGAGTCGCTTCTTAGTGAAAGGGCATCAGCAGCTATTTCTCACACTTCAGCTTCCTAATTCCAGCTCTAACACACAAATTCCTTGAGTAAACATGGCAGGTCTTGGGCAGCAGCAATTCACAGGCTGAGCACTACCGGACTTCTTGATGTGACTGCCTTTCTCCAATTCCTTCCCTTTTCAATGGAGAGATCCCTCAAAGGCTTTTTTTTGAAGCACAGGGCTGTTCCAGACCTTGAGAGATGAAAGCCAGCCTGAGCAAGGTTTTGAGAAGGAGCTATCAGAGTTTGAGCTCAACTGCCAGCTTCTCCTCCTGACATCAAAGCCCATCTATTTTCATTTGCTATGGCCTCCATATTTCAAAGGGTGACTAATTGGGCTTTCTCTAGCTTCTTGAGACCCGTAGTTTGCTTCTAGTCTTTTTGATGGTTTGATTTCGTATGTACTGCTAGTGAAATAGGTGAAAGCCTGTTGTGCCTGGAGACTGCTGGCAACGTCCAGCTTCATTCAGCCATTGGCCCCCACCTAGAAGGCTGTGAAGTGAAATCAGAAGAAATCAAACATCATGAAGGTAAGCAGAAAAAACAGTTTGGCTTCCTATGATATGGGGAAAAACATCCAACTCTTTCTGGTATGCAGAAACAAAAAAAGGGAAAAAAGCATTCCCTGCTCAGAAGTTTTTTTTTTTTTTTTTTTTTTTTTTGCTTTTTGACAGCAGTTTTAAGTTTGAAATTTCTCTGCAATGTGAGCCCAACCTCCAGGGGTCTGTGAAAGCCCAGCAGCTGAAGCTGATATGAACAAGGGTTTAGCTGAGACCTCACCCTGTGCTGCTGTATTCAATCTAGTGTGGCAGCAGCGATGCCGGAGATAAGCATTGCCCTCCACACTACAGCCAGTGCGCGAGCGAAACAGAACATTAACAGCTGCTTGGTGTATTGCATCTTTATTTCCAAAGAATTTTACGTAAAAAATTAAACATTAGCAGCTGTTTGCGGGTGAATATATAGCAATTCCTCATTTGGCGTAATAGCCCTGAAGGACTAGTAAAACTTTTATCTGTTCCACTTGGTGACATTACCAGGCTGACACAGATCTGAACAAGGGCAAGGAAGGGAACATTATAATCAGGGGCTTATTCATTGCCTTAAAAAATTAAATAAAAGGTTTTATGCAGTGGAAATGCATCCTTCTTGTTAGCTGTTAGATGAGTCAGACTGACACAGAGTTTGGGACTCTTGGTGCTGCAGGAACCTTGGTGCCACACCAAGGCAGGAGATCTTGGCAGCAGAGGGCTGCAGAGAAGATTGCTCCAGGAGCAAATCCCAGAATTTCAGGAGCTGTGGGGAAGGATAACTTTGGTGGCTGGACAAGGATGGCCACACCCAGTGCCATGGAGGAGTGTGAGCTTGTGTGGCTGTGAGGCCCTGGGGAAGCTGGGTGCACCTTCCCCTTCATTTGCTCCCGTTTTTAGCCTCAGGCAGGGATGACAGTCAAGCTGCATAGTCCCACCTCAGCCTACCTCAACAGGAGCTTTCTGCAGAAAACATTTAAAGTAACTTCACAAGCCTTCAGGTTCACTAGGGAGAGGACGCTCATTGTGGCTCTCAGAGCTATTTCTTGGCTGTTGACTGACCCTGAGCAGCATCACTGTCTTAGTAGCACACTGGTCATGTTTTAAGTTCCCCTTGTGTCCGTGGGGCTGAGGAACAGGCAAGCCTTTCCAACCTTTTTAGGTGTCCCGCTGCTCCTGAGTCGGTTTAACCCAACAGGAAACAAATCTTGCTTTTCTCTTGTTAGCGGACGTGTTGATAACTGTTAGCGTGCCTGCTCCTTCCTCCTTGTCTTGTTCTGTCTCCTTCATACCCATCCATGGGAAATGATGTCCCTTCTTTCCTTCCCGCCTTGAGTTCAAAGAATGGTGTCTCTCAGTACAGAAATGAGCCCTTAACTCCTTCATAAGGACCTGGATTCATTTAAAATCCCTCACATCATCATCAGTGACCTGACCCCAAGGAGACCTCATGGATGCTTCGCTCAGCTGCTCCCCAAATGATGTGCAACTTGTGCCCTTGGCGGGTGGTTTTCCATTCTGGAGGTTCAAAGAGGCATTTTGAGGCAGTTTAGTTCAATGTTTTAGTTTTATTATACCTGAATTCCTCCTCACCACAGAGTATTTTAAGCACTGGCAAACTGGTAATTCTGTCAGATCCTAATTATGTCTATATAGTGACAGACATCCAGCTGATGTAAGTCATTATATGTCACTGAAGTAAAAATTAGGAGCTGGCCAAGTGTTGCATAAGTCTGTGTTAGGCCATTCATTTTTATTTAATTATTTTTGGGGGCAAATTGTGCATATTCCTTTCTAGAGCCTAGGAACCCCCTCCCTTTCCCATTTTACCCACTTTTCCTCGATGCTGCTATTGCAGGCAGCAAGAGGGCACGTACCTGGGAAGATGCTCACAGCCTCTGTGTCCCAGCAGAGCCTGGGGGCTCAGCATGCTGGGACGCACTCGAAGGTGGGGATAGAGGTGATTTAAAAAGCACACTGGTAAAAACAGTAATGCTGCAAAAAAGCCCTAGAGCTGCTTTAGGATATCAGGACTGGAGAGACAACATGGTGTCCCTCTACAAGTTGTCCTTGTTAATCATATTTCCTGTTCTGTGCTATTTTATATGCCGATAGTGAATAAATTTTTGCTGTTCATATCCCCATGGAGCTGTCATCGTGGGATACACATTTTTGCACTAACTGGGGTTCCCCTAATTATATAAAGTTCTCCGAGCTGCCTCAGCAGGCTTTTTAAGTGGGCTTTTACTTCTTGGTCTGATCCGCTGGCAAACAGTGGTGGCAGAGCTTAGATGAGCACAGGCTGCGTGGGTCCAGCTTTTACCTGGTGCTTCCACAGCTGAGCGAGAGCATGAGAGTGAAAAACCCTGTCTGAACCCGTCTGGGCTCCTGTCTGACAGTTGAGCTTTTGGGGGACCATGGGGTCAGATCAGGTCAGACTCTGACAGCAGTGGCATGAGGAATTAATGAAAAAATGACATTATAGCAACATCAAAAGATTGCTGCATCAAAGTGTAGTAATTGCCAGAACAGGAGAGATTTTAAATATCTGATAGCTCCTTTATGAGATTACCAGTTATCAGAAGGAAAAAAAATCAAAATTAAAACACTCATCTGCAGAAAATTAGGAAAGGGGACAGAAAGAGCAACATGGCATTTTGGATCCTGTTCTCAAAAGTAGAGCATCAGTGAGACAAAACCAGCACTGAAACTGTAATAGAGACATTAGCAATCCTTCCAGACTGGCAGAAGTTCAAGGGTTTGTACATGTCTGTTGGAAGGATTGTTCACTTACTACCTGTTTTTCTATGAGGAGATGATCCTGGCATCAAATCCAGTATCATCCTAACCCATCCGAGTATTTCTGTTGATGGAGCAGGTGGAGGCTGTTTCACGGCTGGAGGACAACCACGCGCCTGTGCACCGTTGCAGCACGGCAGGCGACGCAGACTTCGCTAAGGTATAAATCCTCCGAAGGAAGATGCAGACACTTAGTGAAACTAGGCAAAACGTTCAATCTATTTGTCAAAGAACATGTAGTTCTCATTTCAAGGCAGGTGAGGCACTGATGATAACTTCTGAGTGCAGAAACTTAATCTACATCCCGAACATTTTTAATTAACACTCTGCAGCTACCAAAGGCGAAACATCAACAGATAACTTACGAATTTGGTGTTGGTTCTTGGATGATACCAGGCTACAGGGCTTTCTTCTGCAGGTGATTTCACTCCCCTTGACCGCTCTGTCAAGCTGTTCAGTGCAAAGTGAAAGGATACGACAGAAGTGAAACTGTTTGCCTGATTTTGCAGGGCACAAATACATTTCCCTCACAAGTTAAGGGGGAAAACACACATGGTGAAAATGATGGTCGTTACTTCACTCCTGTTTCAGCTGCTCCACTGCAATACCAAGTGCTAAACTTCAACTTTTGTGACTGAGGGGATGGCAGTGAGCACATAATTGCTGAATTTACAAAAACAGGGGAAAAAATAAAGGGGCGATGGGGAAATATTAAATGATCTCATCCTCCCGAGCCTTAATGGAAATGAATCTAGGCTGCTAGACAGCTCAGGAAGGCAATTACAGGGAAATAATCTGTGGTGTTTAGTGAAGCAGTGATGTGGGGCATGCTGAACATGATGGATCTGGCTGCTATTTCCAGTTAATAATAATGCACTTTAAGAAAAGGCAGTGCTGCACATGTTTGTTCCTTTGTGTCTGTTTGTGTAGCAGAGGAGCCAGTCGATTTTATTTTTTTTTTCTTGCACTGGGGATTGCCTTGAACCCAGTGGCGGGAGCGGCTTGTAGTAGTGCAAGTTCCCCCTCAAGGCAAAGCATCTGTAAGGCAGTATTTGCTTTTCTGAAGATTTTGGTCTTCTTTCCAACAGTCCAGCTGCTGGAAAATTGTGGCTTAGGGAGCTGTTATGCTCTTTGAGAGGTGGTATGTGCCCTGGTTGATAGCCATCCTTGGCTCAAGTCCCTGATATAGGTCAGAACTGGTTGTTAAGAATAAAAAAGTGCACGTGCCTGGAAATAAATGCACTTTATTAATAGAATCAAGCAGGGAAAGACTTTTTCTCTTCTTAAACCTTAGGTCCTCCTTTCCGCTGCAGGGCTCTAGAGACAGCTATATAAGCTGTAACTAAAGGGACTTTTAAAACCGTCCTGAACCATTTACTGAGGTTTAAAAAGTTGATTTAGGTTTTCCCGCACTTGGTCTCACTTGGAAGCAGAAGCACTCATCACCTGCAAGAAGAGTTGCTTAAGGGAGGACCATGAGGGTGCGGGTCCCGTAGCAAAGGACCAGCCTCGCTGTTGCGGTTCAGGTGTGGGTGAACCGAGGGGCTGGTTGTCCGTCGCATCGCACTTCACCTCTGCCTGGAAACATAAGCAACCCTGAACCTGGCTTTAAATCACCGTGTGGTGGAAGTGAGCCTTGAGGAAAACGGTAATTGGACCCAATGAGTGTCTGTGCAGTTCCTGTTGGTAGAAACAAGCTCTTTCTTTCTAATTTTCTTCTTTCTTCCACTGTAGGTCCTAAATCTAATCATCTGATGCGTTTTTTTAAACACGTGCCTTGTCAAGGTACCCAGTGCAACCACTCGGCATCACTAATTTATTTTGCATTTATTTTGCGGGCTCTGTCGAGCTGATTCAGACTCCAAAATCCTCAATCTGATTTCCAGGCCAAATATATTAGAATAAGCCCAGAGAAATGTAATAAAGACAAACACATTTAAATATTTATTGGGAATGAACACAATGAAATTCTGAACTCATGAGATTTGCTTGTTGCTAATGATTTGTTAATAAGTCAGTCTGATGCAGGCTACAAGGAAATACTTTTCCCAGTGTGAGGGGCCTGTGTTTCTATCTCATACTGATTACTTTATGGAAGAGTCTTCTTCACCTGTAGACACCTGAAGTCAAGTGAGAAAGGAAAGAAAGAATCAAAATATGACACCATAAGAGCACTTCCAGAAGATACATTACAGAAGAGTAAACAGAATTTCTGTTTTTATTGTCCAAAGATTTAATTATGAGTAACATTTTGTAAACTCTCCATCTCATTGCAGGTCTGGGATCTGCTTCATTATATCCCAGAAATGGAAAATAATTTGTTATTTCCTGTTTTTCTATAAAGGTGTATGTGAAGTTAGTTTAGTGCTGGTGAGATATTGCAGACAATCATGCCTATAGGTTCAAGCCCTCTAGTTATCAAGACATTATACTGAAAGCTTTTGTTGTCTGCTGTGTCAGTATGTCCCAGTTCCAACCTAACGGCAGGTCAGCAAGGAGAAGGTCTGTCAATAGTTCCTCCAGTCAATAGTTCTCACTCTCCCACCAAAGGTACCTAACATTGCTGGCAAGACCTTATACAACTTCTTTGCGTGTTGGAAATAAGCATCATTTGCTAGTTGGATCTTCACTGCTCCATAAACATCTACCACCTGTATTTACAGAGAAATACCTTGATTGCTCTATGCTGGACTCCTCTAGACTTTGATTCCCTTAACAATAATTAAGGGTGTTTATAAAGGGAGCAAAAATAGCATAAGTGTATGTAATGGCTGGCTATTTATGAGGAGTAAATCTGAAAAGCTAAACTGAAAATTAGAAGGATAAAATTTATGCACAAAATAGGCTTCAACTCAATGCATACCTTTGGTGGGGAGGAAGAAAGTAGAGTTGTGGATTTTGAGACTGCCGTTACTTTTCTGACATTTCAAAATATAACTTTGTTATTTTGTTTTAAAATAGCAACTTGTAAAAATTAACCTTCAGCTTAAATATTTTTTGAAGTAAAATAGCCAGAGAGTAAAATGGAACCAAATTTCTAAAGAAATATTAGATATTGGCTGGCAAAAAAGAAAGTTTTCATTTTTATTTCATCAAAGGGACCTCAAACTACAGATTTTACATAATCCTTTTTTTTTTCCCCTGCCTTTATGTGAAGTGCATCATCTACCCAGCTCTAACAAGAAATTGGGTTTGAAAAGGGAAGATGGTATTTAGTTGATTCTTTAGCACCCATACTTTTTCTTCAGGTTTGCAAGTGTTAAGGTTAAAAGAATTCATCTTTCAGCTGGATATGTTTCTGTAGAGATTTATTTCACACTCCAAAGAACGGGAAAAGGCAGTTATGCTAAAGTGGGGTCCTGAGGCACTGATGGAGAAGGAGGTCCAGAGAAGATAGCACAGGGCCCGGAGTGAGACAAGAGACACTGCCCATGTGCTGGGTGCCGACGGGGAAGAGCCCAGGCAGTAATGAAACATCAGAAAGCAGAATCTAGTCAGAAAAATCAGACGTGCAAAAAGCACGAGTCTTCCCACGGCCGCCATAAGTGATGGGGAAGGCAACCTGCTGGAGGGTGGTTGCCAGCCGAACGCCAGCAGCTCAGTTAAAGCCTGATGAGGGATGCTCAAGCAACAGTGATGCGGGGGGCACTGCGGGAAAATGACAATTCCATCCACTTGGGTTCCCGTCTCAATTCCTTCAGATTTGCCTTTCGATTTCCAATCAGTGCCTTGATCCGCAGACTCTGCCATCAACACTTGCTTTCCCGGAGCGTCTGAGAAACGCGCTGGCTGGCGCGAGGCCGGGGACAGGCGCCTTTCCCAGAGCCGGGCGTAGGTTTTACGCTGTTTGTAGTCTGCATTTCTGAGTCATTACGCAGCGGTATGAGAGCGTGTGCGTGCGTGTGGATGGGGAGGGGAATAATTGTGCCATTAATGATTGCTATTTTGATTACAGGATGCAATTGTCATTGCGGTTGGAAGCCAATCAACACGTTGTGAGTGGGAGCCCGCTGGTACCTTCCAATGGTCCTTGATTAAAAAGGAAGCTCTTGGCTATCTTCAAGCAGCAGGAGAGGAAACAGCACAGATGAAGGTGAGGCAAGTGCCAGACTCTCACTCCCGATGGATCACAGCTCATTTTCACCGTAGTTTAGTCACGCAACCTGCTTTTTTCTCAACTCGGAGGCCTTCTTCCCCCTTCGCTATCAACCAGACGACGTCTAGAGCAGCCTCTGCTTTTCGGTGGCAAAACCTGAGTGCTCGGATCTTTGCTCTGGTTTATTTTCCTGCCAATTAAAGACGCAGTGTGCCTTCTTCACAATCCATCTTCAGTTTATATAGGCTATTGCTTGCCTTTCAACACACCCTTTTTCAATGCAGTTGCAGATAACTAAGTGTGTAACTGGAATCCGGCTCAAAACTAGCGACAAGTTACAGATATGCTATTTTAGTACAGCAATAGGGCATTTTAATTAGAGAGACAGATGAAAGGGAAAATACACAATGTTTCTCCCAGATTTTTGTCGATTTTCAGATACTGGAATTTCTTCTACCCTGGAAATTTCCTAGCACCAAGTGTGTAAAACCTCTACTAACAAAAAAGGGGAAATAAAGGAGGAGTGCTCTTCTGTGTTGTTTTTTTTTCCTTCCCAAAAATAAATGAGCAAAAGTGAGTGAACTCATCCAAACTTCAATATAAGTCACTTAACCAACAACTCACCTGAGTGTGTTATGGGGACAGGGAGGGATGGGAAGAAATTTGCACTGAAACTGTCATAAAGTTTTGGATCACTGGGTCTTCAGTCCTGTAAACTTGAAATGAGACATCTAAAATATCACCTCACCTTTAGACGTTGAAAATGTGCTGAATCCTCAGTTTAACAAAGCAGTACTTGTTGCTGAAGAACACCTGAAATCAGACTGGTTTTTGGTAACTGTAACTAGGTATTTTTGTACGTTTAGTAACTTTGGTCTGCCTCAAGATATGGGGGCTTCATAAAGGAAAAAAAAAGACAGAGGTTCCTCCTTGGGTTTCACGCTGCATCGGGCAATCGATGTTGACAGGTCTCGGCGAATGTTGTGAATTGAGCCTTGCAATCCACGCTGAGCACCAGTTGGGCTTATGGGGATGCAGGGATGGAGCTTAAAGCTTTACTTAGCACTCTGTCCTCTAAGCAGTTATACAGAGTAGTGTTCTCTCTATTGCAGAAATTGCTATAATTTTTAACATACTTTTGTATATCAACACTGATATCTTGTTTCTAATAATTCCTGGCAGACAGGTTGGCTCTTGCTCCAACCCATCATAGGAATTTCAATTCTCTGGTGGAAAACACGTGGCCTCTGTTACCTGGAGCGTCCCCGTCTGGCTGGAGAGTTATCTGATCTTGCGTTTTGCCACGGCTAAATGAAAGTGGAGATGCATTTGGAATTTAAAGGCGTATGTTCCTGTGTAAGCAGTGTTAGCCATTAATATGGAAGTGAATCTGCCGTGTGAAAGAGGCCATACCACTGCGTAGCCTTGTGCCATGATGCGTTTGTTACATGATATTAAGCACTGGTAAAAAACATAAGACAGAAACAAACTTAAAGGGTCACTCAGGCAAACTGTAAGCATCTGTAGCCTGTGCTTTCAGAAAGGTTCACACAGGCAGCTAAGGGGACTAAAAACCCTTATTACGCTCTTTTCCCCTTAGAAATCCTGCTAATGCATCCATCTTTTTAGCTTGTTAAATATGGGGTAAGGCTAAAAGGTAAACATTCAGATACAATTGTCATAGCACAAATAATAATAAAAAGCCCCAAATTAGGAGATCTCTCGATATCAGGAATAATTACATGTCGCCAGTGCTAGGTCTCAGGCTGTTTTCGATACCCTTTCATTACCCAACCAATGTGACAAGGCAACCCACACACTCCTAAATAACTCTGAAGAAGCAGCCTCTTACGGGATGGAGCTGATAGCTGGCACACAAAAAGATGGTATCTTTGTTCATTAATAACGTACAAGTGACAACTATCAGGGGAGTGGTTTTCAGCAGATATCAGAAATAGATAGAAGCTTTGAAGGATCCGAGTTTGATCAGCTTAGCGGCTCCAAGGGCACGATGGGGAGCAGGGTAGCGCGTGTCTGCGGGCAGATTGAGGGCAGGAACTAGCCCAGGCTCGGAGAGTGGCAAACAGTTCTTGTCTTCCGTATCTGGGCAGCTGATCTGGATCTGCAATTAATGGCCGAGAAAGACGGTGTAGCGCTGCTTCCCTGACAGTTATCTGCCATGGATAATCTTTCCTGGGAACCGAAGCCTAAGCCCAAAATGCTGCAGGAAAGAGCCCCTTCGACTTCAGTGGTCTTTGAATAGGGGCAAGAGCAGGATGTTTTCTGGGTGCCCTTCACAGTCAAGCACCTTCCAAAAAAGCTCCTAATCCTCTTACAGCACCAGGAAAGGAAGAGCTGGAACTGAGAGAGGGCAGATTTGAGGCTCATGGTCACAGTGCACCATCTTTCTTTTTCATCTTGTCTTTTAGCACCCATGTCTCTCTGTTGATAACCATCCCTGCTTTCCCACACGAAGTCTGACCATACCATAGTCTTGTCCTTTCAAGCTGAGAACAGCAGGTTAGCTTGCACCAACGGCTCCATTAGGATGAGGGAAACTTGTTTTTATAGATAGACAGGCAATCTTTTATTAAACTAGATCATTTTTTATACGGTGTTCCGTCATATAGCTGCAAATAGATAATGCAATGCTGATATAAGACAAGGTATATTGAAGACGTCATGAAGGCATAATGAATGCAATATGAGACATTAATGGCTATAAAATCCAGAACTGTGGCAGGCGGCCTGTCCCTGTGCAGAACTAGCTGTGGCCCAGCTCCCTGGGCCAGGAGGATTCGGGTGGTGGTTGTGCTATGGAATTACTCGCGTGAAAATGGGAGAACTGCTGCACAGTGCTGCATCAAAGACCCATGTTACTCCCCGTCTTGTTCCTGACAGTAACAGGCAGCAGGTTATCCAGGAGGGCATCTACAAGAAAAAAAGTTATTTTAAATTGAGGTTCTTCCCAGCTTCTGGAGTTCAATGGTTTCTGGTCTTGATGATGTGTAATAACTACATGTAACAACAACAACTTATCTCAATGACTCTTTTTCCAGTCTCTTCATGGTTTCACCTGCTGAAATATCCTGTGACAATAAGTTCCTCAAAGTAGTTCGTAATTTTGTGCTAAAAAATACACACTTTATTTTAGCCCTGTTGCCAGTGTCTTTTATTAGGTACTTCCCTGTTTTCATATTTTAAGAAACTGTAAGTAATCACTCTCTGTTAATTTTCTCTATACAATTAGTAATTTTTTTTTATCTTTTACCCTTCTTCATCCATCCCGGTTGAATAACCCCTGTCCATTTAACCTAGTCCAGAGTCCCATAATCTATCCAGTCATAAATTCCCTCCCACTGAATTTCTTCTACCGTTTTTATGTGTCATGGGAACATTTTACATGTTTTGAAATAAACTTCGATATAATGAAATAAACTTGCAAATAATTTTCTAGCCTCAGCAATTTGCCATATCAGTGTTCACCCCCATTTTGAGGTTATGTAGAATTGTTGAATAAAACGAGTTCTAGCAGGCATCCTTTTAAGACCTTGTTGGAAACCAGTAAAAACCATCCTTACCTTTTGTTTCTTATTCTATAACCAATAGTTAATCCACGAAATGAGCACTTCTTTTATTCCATGGTGGTCTCACTTCTTTGAGACCCCTAGTGAGCAAATTCAATGAAAGTATTTTGGAAATCCAGCTATGCTATGTTGACCAATCCTTTTTATTTATAAGCTCATAAATACCCTCAAAGAACTCCAGGAGATTTCTGATCACAATGTAACTTAACAAAAGCAATGTTGACTCATCCTATTTATTCAAATACCTACTTGCTTTTTTCTGTGTTACAGTTCTACAAATTGTCCAGTACAGACAATTATTTCTCTAATAAAAGAGAAAGAATGGAAGAGATTAGCCACCATCCTTTATATTTAAAGATGAGCGATGTCTTCAGGAAAGCTCATCTTGATTTAATGCACATTGGTTTTGTGTCTGCCATTTGTGACTTTCAAGGAGTAGGAAGGAGAAGGAGCAGCCAGGACTCCCTGACAGAAATACAGGCAGTGACAGAGTTACTTACACTGGCATCATGGAGGTAAAAGTAGGGAGGAAGGGATCTGGAAGGGGAGGATGGCATTTTGCAGTCAATTGAATAGGAACTTCATGGCATGGGCTGAAGTCCCTTTGGTTTTCTGTACGGTGCTCTGGTGGAGATGATGGTAGTAACGTCAAAGTTTCTCTGATTGAAAACACTTGTTTAACTTTTAATTTTTCTTTAATATTTAACTTTACTGTTACAGTATATATATTTCCTGTATTTAGTTTGCCACCTGCAGATAAAGTGTAAATGAGAGAGCTGTAGCACTTAACCATATGTGGTGGATATATGTGGTGGATATTTATAGGTGACACATGTTTTGCAAGGAGAGCATTTATTGAACTTGAATTTTTTTTAAATTTTTACCCAGAAATCAAACCTAACGATAAATGCTGAGGGCCTGAAGTTCCTTAACTGTCATTGAGTAAATCTGTAGTGCTCTAATAAGACCAGAGGAAGCTTGCCTTGGTTGGAAAATCTAATTTGATAGTTCTCCATGGCTCTAGCAGTAAATATTCCTGGGTAGAAGGTGTCAGAGTGTTTACTCCTATTACAGGAGAGAAAGCACATAAGCAACAACTCTCTGACAGCCCAAGAGTTTCACCCCAAAGTAGTACCTACTACAACACTGGTGTTACAAGAGTAATAATAAATCACAAGCTCAGACTGGTCATCTGGAGCAGATTCCTTTTAAGCTACAGCCTGTCCTGTTCCTATCAAAGTCAGTGACCATTCTGTGCCCTGTCTTCTTGTCATTGATGCAGAAAATGGACTTTCTCAGCCTTCAGAGGCAACCTGGTACCCACATTGCTAGATGTACTTTCAGAGCCATGTTTTACTCATCCTGGCTGGCTGATACACTGTCCTTAAAAATGAGGGCTGTGCGGTGTCGGCAGTGGGTGCTCTTACAGCACCTCCTGCAACAGAGTCTTCTGGAATAAAAGTTAATGGATTGAGTCTTCTGAGCTCCCAAGAATGATGCTGATAGCAGCAGCCAGAGTTCAAGAACAGAAAAACTGGCTGCTACCTAGTTCTGAAATGTGCTGCAGGGACTTGTGAATGCAAAAGCATAGTCAGGTACCAGAGCTTGAACTCTCTGCTACCAGCAACTTTGCCTTATTCATGGATGTTTTCCTGCCACATGAAACCATCAGGATGCCAAAAGCCAATTTACAAGTCCAGAAGTGGAAAAATCTCAAGAGTCAATTTTGCTTATTTGTGACATCAGAGGATTCACATGGACATAAACCATCGTTCTGATTTTTAGGTTCAAACATTTTGAGAGCAAACAAAAGAACAAATTTGACTTGTTTCACGCTAGAACATTGCAAAAAAAGCAATTTCCATGTGCTTCAAGAGTGTCTTGTAGCAAGGAGCTCCACAGACAGATTAGCATGAACTGAGTGTTTAAGGTCTGAGTGGATCATCCAGACTGAATGACCCGAAGTTATCCTTTCTCCTTAGGAACAAGTAATTACCTTGTAAAGACAAGCAAGGAAGCTCATATCAATACCAAAGCCAACCAACCTGCAGCACCCAAATACTCCATTCATAATTTTCTTAACTCTGATATTAATGTTCTGTGACAATTAAGCCCAAGGAAGTGGTTACACTTGGAGCCCAACTGTGAAATTATGGCATGACTAAAGGTACTGGGAGTTTGTCATTGAGCAGTTGCAGTATTTCTTCCTGTCATATATGAACATGTTTTGCCTGCATAAAGAGTGAATTTGGACACCATTGTGATGGGAGAGCTCATAAAAAAAATAGGGGGGGGAAAAAAAAAAGAAAAAAGAAACGTAGTTGTTTATAGGTGGTGTCAGGAAAAGAAATAACCTCTGTAACAGCGTCTGGGTCTCCAGGGCTATGAAGGTGGCACTTTCCGCCTGCACAAAATTTACTGGAAACATAAAATCCGACAAGGAGAAATGTATCATTTGTGCTGATAGTCCACTATAGAGATTCTGCTGGAGAATATTACCTCCCGTGACTCTCTTCCTTCTAATTCAGGATCGTCTCTACTATGTCCACCCAGAAAGACTGGTTAAGTAATCAAGGTCCACCACCACACTGCTGGATTATCCTCTTGGCTTTTCATTTGGCCACAAGGAATTGGTTTCTTTTCCAGGGTGGAATGAATCGAGATTTACAATGACACGAAGAGCAGATTTGTAGACAGACATTATGATAAGTGAACAATACCCAGTCTCTAACATCTTCTTGTACAAGGCTGTTTATCTGAGCAAGGGGTGGAAGAATGCAGGGGGTGAGACTTGGCCACAACTGCCAAACTCATTTCACCTCCTATATAGAAGTACATGATTTTTAGCTAGATTCAAAGGGGACCATTAAAATATCCAGAATTGTAATAGTTAATCATGAGGGAAGCTTCTGAAAGTATTAAGAGTTTCATGACTCTTCTTTAGACTTATTTTCTGTTGCACTAGAGATTTGTTAAATTATTTTCCTGGGTGGCAGGTTTTTGTATTTTCCTATGCGGTTACTTGTTTGATCATGTTCTGAGATAGGTCACTAGGTGAAACTGTCACCAATTCTTATCCATGCTGGCAGTTGTAACATTACTCTGAAAGATTTTTGAATAACAGTGTGAGAGAAAATGGTTGTAACACTGACCCACAGCTGTCCTGTCCCAGCCTGACTTTGCAGCGCTGTTGAAAGGAGCCTGAGCACAAACGAGCTATTGCTGCACTGCCCTGTGCCTCCCAGCAAAGAGCTGAAACCCAGCTCTGCTTTCAAACTCCTTTCTCTCTGTGTTTGAAGACAGAAGGAAACCAAGGGGCTGAAAGAGAAAAGTAGAAGGTTACCAGGAAAAAAATCTTACATTAATACAGGAAAAAAAATAAAATAAATCTCTGTTCTGGAGAATATATATGTTACTGTATTGATCTTGTTTTGCACTATACTTGCAGGCTCAGGCAGAGCTATGAGCAGTTGGAAAACTCCGTCTCCCATGTAGTCCTGTTGCAATTGCAGCACTGCTTGCTTTCCTCTGTTCCTCATGATCATTCACTACTTGGCAGTTCATTCTCTCAGTCCTAAATCTCTACACAGAGAACCATCTTGATCATTTCAGAATACTTATGGGATGGAGATTTACCTGACAAACCATATCTATTGAACAACTTTGGCTCCTGTGCCTGCACAGAATCACAGAATCACTAAGGTTGGAAGGGACCTTCAAGATCACCAGGTCCAACCATTAATCCAACACCACCATGTCCCCTAAACCATGTCCTGAAGTACCACATCCACATGTTTTTTGAACACTTCCAAAGATGGTGACTCCATCACCCCCCTGGGCAACCTGTTCCAATGCTTGACCACCCTCTCAGTGAAGAAATTTTTCCTGTGCCACCTCCTTTCACTTGGGACTACTTCTGAAAGCCTTGACCTCCTGTAGCTCTTAGAGATTCAACACTGTTGGGAGAGTAAACCTCTCCCAAAGGAAAATCAATCTTTATTCTTCTAAAAATGGAATTCCATGTTCATATCCTCTGCACCCAGATTAATCTGCTCCCCCCAGAAAGTATGGTTCCCTCTTCTATGCAAAAGCAAAACATTTCTGAGTGGAGGAGATATTGGTCTTGCAGTGGTCTGGTTAGAAAAATACAAGTGATTAACTAACACCAGCTCTTGGACAGAGATGGTTTTCAGCACCAAGCAGTTTTAGTCTTTCTTTCAAGAGGGTTTGTCCAAATGTCAGGATTTGGTTCCTGGGGAGCAACTCGGCCCTATGACTCTGCTGCCGTTTGGAAGACGCAGCAGAAAGCAAGGGCTTTTCCTGCAGGAGGCTGCGCCATGGGGGGAGCGCCGGGGCAGCCCCGCTGCAAGTGCTGCTCAGCTAGCACTGCAGAGGAAACACGGAATCCGGTGCAGGTGCCAGACGGACACACTTGGAAGTACTTGAGGTGATTTTTAGTGCTTAGCAAACAGCAAATGTATTTTTTTGCTATGTAGAGGCTGCTATAGTTGCACCTAAATGTTGTTGAGGCCCTGGCATTGTCTTGAAGGGATATGATTTTAAATAAAACCTTATTCTCTATCTAGGCATTTTCACAAGGTGTTGTAGAAAAAAATAAGAATATGGTGCAGATTATTTTTTAATTAAACAATTGGATGTTTCTGATTACCATTATCTCCCGCCTTTCCCCACCAGCGAAAGACTCAAACAGAAATTGACTGTCGGGACAATAGGTTTCTTTTTTCTTTCCCTCAGGACAATATTTTCTATTTATTTCTCTCTCCAGTATTTGTAATGCGTATCAGATATGTCTTTATCACCCATTCCTAATAGAAGTTTTTCCGAAAATACCAATGGTTTTAACACTAGTCCTTGAGAAGGATGGTTTAGTGATGAAGGCAAAATTCAGGCATCCAAGTTGACTTTGGTTCCCAGTGGTGACGCAGGTTTCCCCTGGGGCTGTGGGGCACGGCCGCGTAACGTGCAGAGGCTCCGGAGCCGGTGGAAGGAGCAGCTAGCGCATCTGCAATGCGTGACCGAGCGGGGCCACGCGACCGTCTCCTGCTGCACTTCACCCTCAGTTTGGGTACTTGATGTGCCTTTAATCTCTCTGCACCTTAATTTAACCTCCATAAAATCAAAACAAGGATTCACTTCCCTGCTAGGTTTGTCCTCTCTCCACGGACAGCAAATCTGCGGTGAACAGACATTCTTGTACTGAGACAGATCTGCGTATGTGCGTGCGAGTGTGTGTGTTTAACAGATTAAGTTAAAAACAATCTTTATCGCTTCATTTAACTAAAGCATTTTTCCAGACAAGTTCCTCTGCTCGAATGTTCCTTCTAATTATCATTTTCCCTTTGCAATATGTTGTGTCATGCTGCTTAGGAGAAAGCTCATAGTGAGAGAGAGCACTGGGGTTGCGAGGGAAATATGTCCTGGCTATTAGAAAGTTCAATGAAGCGCTGACTTTTATA